>NW_022991529.1:125058-151322 GCF_902827175.1 Gymnodraco acuticeps
ATTACATCTACAAGTGTTATAGATAGCGCTTCAATATCTCGTTTCTTGTCATTGCGATAATGTAAATGTAATCGAGGGTTGGGAAATATTTCATCTTCAGTAGGTGAACGGAGTGTTTTTCCTTTTGAATAATCTTATCTGGGCCATGCAGCTAAAAAGAGTGCATGTAGTTCATTAAAGGTCCCCTATTATACTGTTGTTCATCAATATATTATAGTTCTCAGATACAACACATGTCTCTGACATGTCTGAAACACCAAATGGTCAATGGTGCTCTAGGAGATTCAGGTGATAAGGTGGGGGGGTACCTTGGTTGCTGATTGGCTAATGGTTACACAAGCCAAAACATCGTTATGACATCATAAAGTGGCCAAAAACTGATCAGCTCATTTTCAGAAAGGTTTTTATAGAAATGGATCAGGACAAAAAGAGACATGTTGATGTAGAAGAGACATGAAGAAGAGGGGACACATGTTGATGTAGAAGAGACATGAAGAAGAGGGGACACATGTTGATATAGAAGAGACATGAAGAAGAGGGGACACATGTTGATGTAGAAGAGACATGGAGAAGAGGGGACACATGTTGATGTAGAAGAGACATGAAGAAGAGGGGACACATGTTGATATAGAAGAGACATGAAGAAGAGGGGACACATGTTGATGTAGAAGAGACATGAAGAAAAGGGGACACAGGTTGATGTAGAAGAGACATGAAGAAGAGGGGACACATGTTGATGTAGAAGAGACATGAAGAAGAGGGGACACATGTTGATGTAGAGGAGACATGAAGAAGAGGGGACACATGTTGATGTAGAAGAGACATGAAGAAGAGGGGACACATATTGATGTAGAAGAGACATGAAGAAGAGGGGACACATGTTGATGTAGAAGAGACATGAAGAAGAGGGGACACATGTTGATGTAGAAGAGACATGAAGAAGAGGGACACATGTTGATGTAGAAGAGACATGAAGAAGAGGGGACACATGTTGATGTAGAAGAGACATGAAGAAGAAGGGGACACATGTTGATGTAGAAGAGACATGAAGAAGAGGGGGACACATGTTGATGTAGAAGAGACATGAAGAAGAGGGGACACATGTTGATGTAGAAGAGACATGAAGAAGAGGGGACACATGTTGATGTAGAAGAGACATGAAGAAGAGGGGACCACATGTTGATGTAGAAGAGACATGAAGAAGAGGGGACACATGTTGATGTAGAAGAGACATGAAGAAGAGGGGACACATGTTGATGTAGAAGAGACATGAAGAAGAGGGGACACATGTTGATGTAGAAGAGACATGGAGAAGAGGGGACACATGTTGATGTAGAAGAGACATGAAGAAGAGGGGACACATGTTGATGTAGAAGAGACATGAAGAAGAGGGGACACATGTTGATGTAGAAGAGACATGGAGAAGAGGGGACACATGTTGATGTAGAAGAGACATGAAGAAGAGGGGACACATGTTGATGTAGAAGAGACATGAAGAAGAGGGGACACATGTTGATGTAGAAGAGACATGAAGAAGAGGGGACACATGTTGATGTAGAAGAGACATGAAGAAGAGGGGACACATGTTGATGTAGAAGAGACATGAAGAAGAGGGGACACATGTTGATGTAGAAGAGACATGAAGAAGAGGGGGACACATGTTGATGTAGAAGAGACATGAAGAGGACATAAGAAGAGGGGACACATGTTGATGTAGAAGAGACATGAAGAAGAGGGGACACATGTTGATGTAGAAGAGACATGAAGAAGAGGGGACACATGTTGATGTAGAAGAGACATGGAGAAGAGGGGACACATGTTGATGTAGAAGAGACATGAAGAAGAGGGGACACATGTTGATGTAGAAGAGACATGAAGAAGAGGGGACACATGTTGATGTAGAAGAGACATGGAGAAGAGGGGACACATGTTGATGTAGAAGAGACATGAAGAAGAGGGGACACATGTTGATGTAGAAGAGACATGAACAAGTGGGTTTTGCATAATAGGTAACCTTTAAGAAAACATTTAATTTCCTGGCAAATCTGCAAAACTTTTCTCTTATTTTATGTCACTTTTTTTCTCACCAGGTGTAGCACGTCTCCCTCGAGCCACTGCTTCCAGCCCCGATTTGCTTTCTCGCCCTTCTGAACACACACCAGCTTGTCCCCATCCCGGGTAACCGTTGTCTTTATAACCACAAAAACACACATAGTGGTTATTACTCAAATGTAGTGTTTTACAAGTGATGACAAATAATCTATATGGAAGCACTTTGGTGTAAAAAAAAACAAGAAAATAGTCCTACCATGACCTTCCGGTTGTCCAGGCCCTTTGTTTGCTCCTCGAACTCCTCCCCGATGGTGAAGTTGACCTCGTAGTTCCTGAAGGTGCTTAGCGTCTTCGTCTCAAACTTGTCTCCGTTCTGCACGATCATCTTGGTCTGGTGCAGGTGGGACGCTATCTTTCTGGTGGCAAAGTCAATGTCTGCGAGCACAGGAGTGAATGTCAGCGTTAGAAGAGAGCAAGTATTGTACTCAAGTGTGATTTAAACATTCTTTTCATTTACTTGAGTATTTCCATTTCATTATACTTAATTATTTTTACTTTACTACGTGTATTTTGAAACTTTAGTTACTTATATTAAGATGTTGCATTAAAAACACGTGTGAAGAGGCTAAGCCAAAGCTTTAAGCCACCGAGGATCCGCTTTGTTTACGTAATTGACGCACACTTGAGCTTGAAGAAGTCAGATACAAAGTTTCCCGTTTAACTCTAAGTCTATTCTACTGGTGTCCATTTAATTTAAATCACTTTTTCCATTCAGCATACAAAAATGACACTTAAACACTATGACTCCGGTAACCAAATTTCACCGTAGCATAGTTGTGTGTATGTGTGCTTTGGTGTGTTTGGTCAAAAATGGTAGAGTAAGCAAACATGAGTTCCTTCTTTTATGTCCTTAGCTCTAATTGGCCGTTATCATCTCTAACGATTAACCGGTGCAATGACTGTTTGAGATATAAAAAGATAAACATATCAAATTTATTTCAAAAAAATGTGATAGAAAGTCCTGACATCAATGTTTTGTTTATCACAATTTAGTTTGTCTTTAACAGTAAAATAACGCTATAAACAACCTAATAATGTCACATAAATGATAATATATCACGAATGGAGGCCATTTTTCTGCGGAATAAATACTTGAAGTAATTTTTGCTGATGTGTTCTAACATGCTATTTTTAGGCAATAGCACAGGTCTCTCAGATATATAAAAATACATTAAAAACATGTCTATGAAGTGTTTTGCTCAAAATACCAAACAGATCACCCATTCTAGCCATGCCTCATATCCCTCTATTTCACTTCCTGTTTCTAAAGTGCTGATTTGGGGATAAAGCTTTAAAAAAAGGAGGGGGCTGAGCTCATGCGAGACCCGGCAGCTACTGTCTAAACTAAACACTGCCGTGATGAAACGCCATATCATGGATTATCAAGGATCTGAAACAGTCTGGAGCTCAAAGGCTTTCTCTCTTGCCGGTTATACCACAAGGTGAGTTCCTTTTTACTTCCTGCTTCTTCACACACATGCTCTCCAGTACAGGTTAGCTCTGAGTGTTAGCGATGCTAATGTAAACACCGACCATATTACGTCCAAAACAGTCGGGCATTGTTTCTGATAGCAACGTTTCTGATTGGGCCGTGGGTCCACATTTCAGATATTACGTCATATCGGACGCAAATCTGGATCAGCTCCGTTGTTCCCCGTTTTTAGAGATTTGGGTACGGAGGAAAAGAGAGAGGGTTTTATTTTCTGACGCTGCGTGAGTTCCCCGACACACCGGGGACACATATTTATGTAGAGAAGACATCAAAGAGTGCATTTTGCATGATAGGCCAACTTTAAATGAGAATTTAAATGTAGGACCTTTATATCTAAAAAAATGATATGCTCAGATGCAGTACTGTGCTACTGGTCTACTGTGTTTTTAATACATTTCTTAAATTGGCTTAACATTGACAAAAATTACAAACCTAACAATATGCTATCATATGTGAAAAGAGCCATCCTGCAAACCAAATGACCTTGGATACTAAAAGTACATTTTGGAGATAATTATTTTTGAATTTCTACAGTAAGGGTTTTATCTGTAATGACGTTTTTTAAGATAATAGTGTTTCCAATGTTACTAAAATAAAGGATTTGAGAACTTCTTACACCACTGTCAGTCAGTCAGTTTGGTGAATAGTTAATAATCTTTCTGTACACTGACACACAAAAGCACACATCCACTGACACACATGTGACACTCCAGGCAGCTTATTAGGATTCTTCTTCTCTGGTTTTTCTGACAGTCTCATTTACACTTTAAAATATGACCTTTCTCCGAGTCAAATGAGTTCCTCCTCCTCGCTCGACATCGCGCTCTTAGCACCACCCGCCACATCACTCAGATATTCATATCCCATTTGCCTAAACGTGAAAATTGAATTTCGTGCCATCACTCTTACCGACGAGGCCCCTATATTTACCCATCTAAATAATATTTTTGACCAATTTCCATAAGGATGTCATTTTCCCATCCGTTCCATGGAAATGAGGTGGAGGCCTTCAGGATTCCCTGAATTTCGTTGAGTAGCCGGGATGTTTTATGAATTGCAGATAGAGTCGTGAATAATGAACGTTTTTCGGGGGCCTGATCAACGACGCTGGCCGAAAAAGGGCTCTATCTTCCTTCCTCCGTTTTTTTAAATTACAAGCTGGCCTGCTGCCTGATCCAGGGTCGGATCTCGTTTTACCATTCGGCGGATCAGGAGTATGCAGAAATGGCTGAATCAATATTTATTTGGCGCTGTAACAGACAGCAGCGGCTCTCAGAATAGAGGTTAACTTGTCCTGACAGCAGCTCAATGAGGACATGAAGCAGTGCCACAGAATTCCTCTACTTTCCTCCTCTCTCTCACTCTTTCTGTCACACAAACATCCTGCTCATTCCTCCCTCTCTACTTGGCTGCATATTTAAAGACAACCTGCTAATTGACTCTCCTTCTATACTGTAATAATTAAAAGTGGAGCTCACCGATGGCCTTCATGATGTCCTCGAATTTGTCGTTGCTCACCATCTCCCATCGTCCATTATAGTCTGCAGGCATTTTTGATCCGTTTGATGAGTGGAGATATCAGTTAACCGTACGCTTGTCAGACTAAGAGACACAGTTAAATCCCAACCCCTTTATATGCATCAGCAAATGTGTGTGTGTGTTTGTGTGTGTGTGTTCATAAAGTACAGGGTCCAACTGATAACTCCATCATTGTGTGTAGAGTATGATAACAAGTCCAAGTTTGCACCGTGCGTTGTAAACCTGCTGCTGCGCTTAATGTTCATCCTTCATATTACATTATTACATGGTTTAGTTGAATACTCGATTCTGATTGGTCAATTCAGAAGACGTGACACGTTATTAATCCAGAACAGACAGATTGCTGTCAAGGATTTATTGACCGTTGTTAAGGACGCTTATTACATGGTTTAGTTGAATACTCGATTCTGATTGGTCAATTCAGAACACGTGACATGTTGTTAATCCAGAACAGACAGACCGTTGTTAAGGATGCTTACATCTGCAGAAAGAAGTTCGGTCGATTTAACTGTAGGCCTAAACAGTTTGGCCGAAAAGCAAACTGCATGCAAACTGCAAACTGGGACAAGAAAGCAGCGCAGAAGTAACGGGCAGAAACCCTCCTTTTTACGCAGCGGTCCAGACATAGACATGAGACGGCGACACATATTCAGTGTGCAGTTCCTTTGGCATCAGGGCAGGATATCTAGATACTTCCCAAGGTCTGACATCATGAGTCGTGCTACTTTTAAAGCAAGCAGCCATGTTTTCAAATCTGGAATCAAAAGGTCCTCAAAAACGCTATCGAAGCAGTTCCTGCCGTTGCTACGGTAACAACGGACTATTTTTCTTAGCGGATGCATGTCAATTTAAATCAATAATAGCGTACTATTTTTTAAATCAATAAAAACATTTTCTAAATCTCTAAAAGCATTTCAATCAAGTTTCTTTGTTGAGAATGTGGCCGTGTAAGATCTAGAACCGTCCGCTTCGCGTCGGGCTCCTGATCAGCCTGTTCTTTTCCCCATAATGGCCGCGTCGCTGCACATTATCCCTTACTTAATATACCTCCTGTGTCTGTGCACTAAGTGTGTGCACACAGACTTGGATGCACTTAAAGAGCCTGCTGCACTTTTCCATTTCCACTCTAATGTGTGGGAATGGAGGGAAGATGGAGCATGGAAAGAGACGAGCGCTGATTACCTCAAATGCCTGCACCTTAATTCATTCCTCGAGTCTTTTTTTAGTGCCTGCGGTGGAAATGTCCCTCTCCGGTTTCATATCAAAGCAACAAAGTTCAAGGGAGTACAGTTTTGTTGACGCAATTGTATCTCCACAGCAGTATTTACCCAAAGTTAGACATTAAAAAGTGTATTTTTTCAGAAATGTCCCACAAGAGTTTTGAAGGTCTCTTTAAGAACCAATGCAAGATAAAACACCTTTATCAGCTGGAGCTACCTTATCACAATCTGATGTGCACATCAATTATTGTTAAACTGCTTAGTGTGGGATTATGCAAAGTTGCAGGTGGGTTTATATCGAGGTTACCACAACCACAGTTCATTATGAAATGTGGAATATATCTTGCATTGCTTTCTGC
This sequence comes from Gymnodraco acuticeps, assembly GCF_902827175.1. Taxonomy (NCBI): domain Eukaryota; kingdom Metazoa; phylum Chordata; class Actinopteri; order Perciformes; family Bathydraconidae; genus Gymnodraco; species Gymnodraco acuticeps. The sequence goes on from NW_022991529.1 coordinate 131,781, forward strand.
AGCAGCAGCCATAATCAATACAGTTAGCTTTCAAAGAGCACAGAAACACATGCTGTATCCATGGTGCAACCACAGCGCTATTTCAAACAGTGTCACCTATGTGGAGGTGAGATGCATGTGGAGGGTCAAAGGTAAGGCGGGGTGGTGTGTGTTATAGTTTATCAGCTGTGATAAGATGCATCGGTTTAGAGAGGCATTTATTTCTCTCCCGCAGGCAGATTGTAAAGTCTAATTGAACTCTATGCTGGGTTTAGAGATGGGTGACTATTATCATTATTATAAGCAAGACAATAAATGGCAAAGATATGTAGAAAATAAACGTATTTAAGATCCCAAACGTAACGTGGGAGAAAATACGTTTCTAGCTAAACGTAATTGAGAATGCAGTTCAGTTCTGTGGGAACGTGATTTTTAGGAGACAGGGTTGGGTGTGTGAGGTGCTCCGGCCATTTGTTGTTGATTTGGGTGTTCACACGTCACAGAACCCAGGAAGCAAACAATGGAAAAAGATAAATGAGTTTTCACGCTACAAGTAGTTTTTGATTTACCGCGACTATTTTGTGGATTGAGTAAGCACCACTTGAAAGTCATTTCAATGTTCTTCTCTCTTTGTTTATGTCTGATGTCAAGAGCTGACAGGAAAGCATCACAAACCCCTGCAGTAAGGTGGATCTGCTTCTAATTTTCATCGGTTGATGTATAAAAGATCTGAAAACATAGACTTGTTAGTGCATCAATTTAAAGGAACTAAAGCGATCAGTTTTGTTCTGCTACTTGTTCAGGTTAGCATTGTATGGTGACCAATGCATCATCCAGTAAAGTATGGTCAGAAGTGAAAAGCAAAGTTATGGCTTCATGAATTAACATTTTGATATTAAAAATAGGGAAAATGACATCATGCCATGTACAAAGGGGTCCCTTGTAGTTATATCAACCCACACAGAATTATTGCCACCAGTTTCCCTCAGATTTATGGAGCGTTTTTCAGCAAAAAAGATCAAATGAACCGTCTCGCCTGAATCGAACCTGAGTTTAAAGCAGATAATAGAAAACAAAATGTAGTTGAAAGTTGAACAACAGTGAAAACTGGGCTAATATTTGTCAGTGGGACAGAAACATGACTTATTGATCCGTGTCTCCTGGATCTGTACTCAAGTCAATGTTTGCTAGCACGTCCTCCAAAACAAATGTTTAAGGTGATCGTTAAGGTCATTGTTGTGGTTTCTTTTCATTCAGATTCCTGCAAGAGACCAGAAACTCAAGTAATGCAGTTTGACAACCATAACTTCAAACACAATTGTAATTACATAGCATTAAGGCCATGACCTTCATTACTTAATTAATGCTACATCAGTACAAAGGTAACTAAAGAAATGCTTATAATATTGTTAAACTAGTCAAAGCAACAGTTTATAACATGTCGTGTGTTAGTTTTGTATTCAGTGGGTGCTGAACGAGATGATCCTTCGTCATTTCAAACGTATTTCCAGTAGAACGCTGACCAATGTCTAAATTAGCTTCTTGCTTTGACAATGGATTATTCTATGATTGTCAGAATAGCACCACTTCAGATTATTCCACATTTGTGTTTTTGTGTATTTTTCTTTTATTTCCTCTGGTTTTAAGACGGGGCTCACTTGGAAAAAGGGGATGTCATGTTTGATTTTAAACTCATTATAGTGTGTAGGGTTTTTTTTTACGTTACAAGTCTTCTGTATATCAAATCTGAGCAAAGCACACACAATAAAACTGATTTAAGATGTTAAACTCCTGGTAAATAATACCTAAATTAGCCTTTTGCCAAAACGTTAACTCTGACTGTTGCTTTATCTAGTCACCAATATTTGTATTAAATACATTATTACATTTCATTATTATTATTATTTCATTAGGGTTAGGGTTAAGGTTTTTGTCCAAGCTACATTTTAATTAACTGTCAATTATTACAAAGGATTAAATCATTATTCAAAATAGATTAGATTAGGTAGATTCAATATAAATAGTAAATAAAGACTTAATAACAAATCTATTGAATATTCTATTTGTATATCTACATGACCAAAAAGGAGTTTACCCCACCTGCATACATTTATTTCTAAATAACATGTCAATTTTTCTCCTTAAGACTCTCCTCAACTCAGCTTGTGTGTTCCTTTCACCACACAGGGGCAATGTTGCTACGTATAAGCCACTATCTTGAGCTCTGTGCAGAAATAGTACCACATGTTATACTGTGATCAAAGTTAGGATGACACCGAGCCATCTGCCAGCCGAGTTCTTTGGTAGTTGCTTTGGTCAGATGAATTTGAAGGAATTTGTTAGCTGTAGGAAGAGGTTTAGGAGAGGCAATAACTGCCTCACAGTCAGCACCAACACAAGAGAGGATTTGGATTGAAACAGCACTTAATGATTAAGAAAATAGCAAGTAGTCCTATATGTAAGACAGCCTGCATCCAGCATGCATGAAACGTGTCTGCATGCTGGCACACGTAAAGCGCATCTCATAGACTTATGCAAATGCAATTAGGGTATTTTTAATAATGCATGACAGCGGATTCATTTTTAATTCTGCCTAATTCACACCTAATGGCACTTCCTGCGCCCAATAACCTTGGAGGCACACACACACACTCAGCACCTGTGCATTTTGTCTGTGAATTCATCATACATGTCTGCATGCCGATGTGTTTCACATTTCTGCACCGCCTGGCTGCAATTCACACCTTCCAGCTCCGCCTGTGCACGAGCAGATGTGTATGTTGATACGCACAGCATCTCGTTATTGACACACATGATATGTAGTGGGCGGTGATTAATCCTGCACTTCTGTTCCCCCTCTCCCTCTGAGAGTTGAGTTTTCCTCCCTGTATCTCAGCCTAATCTTTAAGATGCAGTGCATTGTGCTTGCATGCTGTGTCACTCCCCGCAATACAGTCTCAATATCCTGTGTGATTCAATTTGCTTCATTAGCATGGCATTCAAAGCCGTGCATTACTAAGCCTTTACATCCCCATGCAGCTCCCCGAGCGCCCCTTCATCTCTCCCATCTCTTCCTCCTCCCTGTTGTTTCACAACATCAAAGGTTAGATTAATCACAATCCTTAGAGAAGACAAATGATTGAGAGGAGTCTGCTCTTTGTTATGAAACCCTCGCCGTGGATTTCAGCGCAGAGTAGATATTTGTAATGTATTTTCATCCCACCCATGGACTCTAATAGCGGAGCGTCGTGCTGTGTCTCTTTGATGTCCCAGAGAGAATTGAGAGTGTCCCAATGTTCACACACAATTGAATGACTTTTACTTTTATCCTACTCGCCTTTCTGAAAGAAAAAGAAGCATAGCAGTGATGCTACATATGCGTCAGAACAAGATCAAAAAAAGTACACCATGTTAAAGAACACTGCATAAGGAACGAATGCCTACACATACACGAAGACACAAACACATACCAAACAATACACACACTTATCGTTGGAATTCTGTATAATACCTACTTGACATGCCTTTAAACACCTGAACTGTATTTATCCAAGTTTCTTGATAAAACTACATTTTCACAATACTTTATTTAAGTAGATCATGATGACACAATCATTGGCCTTCGTCCAATAGCATTTTTACAGAATACAGCTTGAAGCATCATAATAAAAACTCTATGAAACCTCTGTTCACAGACTGTTAGCAGCTAACAGCTAACTGCCGATTTGAACTACTTCCCAAGTCTCTTGGGCATTGAAGCACATTTTGTAGTGGCCAATGGGGGTACTACACATTTTGTTACAGTCTTGTGATGTCGATGCGCCCAAAAATACTTTCCCCCATTAAATTACACTGGGAAAGTGACATCTTTAAATTTGCTAAAATATTTTTTGGGAGGTAAAACTTCTTCACAGTCTGAGCACTTGAATAGGCCTTATTTGAATAATAAGATCCTACAATTTGTAAAATGTGCTAAAAGCTATATCCAGGGTTATTTTCGCTCCTCCATTCAGTGAGCAGGAACCTGAAGTGACATGTAGGTTTAACTCATGGGGGTGGGGCTTAATGAAGGGAGGCGGGGCTTAAGGAAATTGCAACGCCGGAGAATCCAAGAATGATTTGGGTACTTTTGTTCTAGTTGAGCTATTTTAGTTTCTAGCGCCACTGTGGCACCTCATAGGAGGAATGAATGGGGCTGTAGTTTAATATATATATTTGTTATTACATTCATGATTCCAACACAGATTTGTAGTTCACAATGTAGCATTATCAGAGGGAAAATGCATTGATAGTTAAATTAATGGATCCCACAAAAGTTTCTCTCCCCCCCCCCCCCCCCCCCCTGGACTATGGGACATTTTAAGTCCTGAAACCTGCTGTTCTTTTGCACAATTAGTAATGATACCTTAAAATTTCAGAACATCTGTACCAGTTATCATGACATCCCCACAGATACACACTCAGGAAACTGCATCTCCCCACTCAAAAACCTTTCAGACAGCAGAGGAAAAAGCTACATAAGTGCCAATCCATTTACTTCTATGCACTCACAAATTGCGTGCAGTCCTTTTGAGAGCAGAACAGTACATAATAAGTCCGTATGGGACAGCCTTGATGTCAAGAGATGCTGCCTCTTCAGTTGCCTCAGACACATTGTCAGGGCGAGGTACCTGTGGGGACATGTTCTGTGTCAAAGTCACGCTGTACAGTAGGTGTGTGCTGCCTGGTCTTGAAAAAGAAAAAAAGCTTGTCCTGTGCATTTGTAACCTGTCCATGAATGTATGCATGTACTTTAGGTGCTTTCCTGTGGTTGCTTGTCCATTTATGCATGCTAAATGCCGTGCCTGACCATCATCACTCTCCCGCTTCGAGCCCACTCTCCTCCCCACTTTCCCGGAGGATAAATCCCATGTTCCACCTCGGCGTGTGACATCCCGTCCCCTGAGGCAAAATCTTGCAATCCTGACCTCGACCGTGTGGTGCCTCCTTACCCCCCAAAAAGGTCTCATCCAGATAATCATAGCAAGAAAACATAGCTGTAAAGAGACTCTAACTCTTTTAAATGTCATCTGAAGACATTCCTGTTTGGGCAGGCGTTGGGGTAACATGTGAGCTTTTATTCTGTTTTTATTGTGTTATTCACAATGTATTGTGTTTTTAGCACTTCTTAAAGTGGACCTATTATGCTATATTGGAAAAATATATTGTAGGGCCATACCTATACAAAACATGTCTGTGAAGTTTTTTGCTTAAAATACCAAACAGTTCACCCATTGTAGCCATGCCTCATACTGCTCAAACCTCTCTTTTGCAGCCCTGTTAGAGAAACGCGGATTTTGGGTCCTTAGCTAAAAAGAGGAGACGGAGCTAATGCCTACGACGGAGTATTAGGGCCACACTTAGAAAAAAAGAACAGAGAGATTTTGAGAATAAAGTCGTAATAATACGAGAATAAAGTCATAATTACGAGATTAAAGTCTGAGTTTCATAAGTGACTTGAGAAGCGGACAACAGCAGCGTCCTGCAATCAAATGAGGAATGTGGAGCATCTTGTGAAGCAGTACTTTAGTTTAGGTTTCTCAAATAACGAAATTCAAATTCATCAGATTATCATAAGTATTAGAACTTTGAAAAAGTTGTGTTTATTATTTGGAAGAAAGAACCAAACGGACTTGGAGGAGATTGTCTCCTTTCTGCCGGAGGAAATGGCTGGTTCTGGCCGACTACAAGGCTATCGTTGGATACATCTACAAGCTGTTCAAAGGGGATTTGTTGTTTCACAAGAAACGATGAGACTTGTAATCAAGGCTTTGGATCCAGAAGGAGTCGAACGATAGCCTTGTAGTGGAATTGAAATCAGGACAGCAGAAAGCAAACACATCTTCCGGTGCAGACTGAAAGCTCATCTCTTTCGACTCCACTTCGAGCGATAGAACTATTAACAAAGCACTTATATACTAATAAAGGGCTGGCTTATCTAAAGCCAGTTGAGTAGCACTTTAAATGTTTTAGCTCTATGAAACCTGATGTACTTATATGATTCTGTTTTCTTCAAGTTTGTATCTTGTTGGTCGAATGCACTTATTGTAAGTCGCTTTGGATAAAAGCGTCAGCTAAATGCAATGTAGTCGGCCAGAAACAGCCATTTCCTCCTGCAGAAAGGAGACAATCTCCTCCAAGTCCGCTTCTCAAGTCACTTATGAAACTACGACTTTAATCTCGTAATTATTACTTTATTCTCGTAACATTACGACTTTATTCTCGTATTATTACGACTTTATTCTCGAAATCTCTCTGTTTTTTTCTTCTAAGTGTGGCCCTAATACTCCGTCGTAAATGCCTGATCAGAATTCTACCGGAGATAAAGTTAAATCCTGCTGTGATAAAACACCATCCTGTTCTAAACCACATCAAGGATTATTTCTGAAACAGTATGGAGCTCAAATGCTTTTTCTCTTGCGGGTTTATCACAAGGTGAGTTCCTTTCTTTATTTCGTGCTTTTTAAAACACACGTGCTCTCCAGTACAGGTTAGCTCTGAGTGTTAGCGAGGCTTGCTAATGTAAACAAAGACGAGATTACGTCCAAAACACGTCAGGCATTGTTTCTGATAGCAACTCTCTGTGGGTCCGCTGCCGATTTGACGTCAGATCGGCAGCAAATCTGTGTCCGCTCGTTGTACACCCGTTTTTAAAAGATTTGGGTACGGAGGAAAAGAGAGAGGGTTTTATTTCCTGACGCTGCGTGAGTTCCCCGACGCACCGGTGCAAAGTGCATTTTGTATGATAGGTCCCCTTTAACACGTGGCTTGTGTGGTCATTTAATCTTTTACGATTCGTATGATGTTTTAATGCTTTGTCATGTGTTGGAAAAGCACTTCATAAATACATCTGACTTTACTTGACTGCGAGAAACGATATTTCAAATGTTCTGTATGTATAACACATGTAGAATTCTTGACAATAAAGCTGACTTTTGACTATGATACTTGCATCCAGATAATCATAGCAAGAAAACATACTGTACAATCTAACTCTCATCCCTGAGGAAAGTTGAGCAGAGAGGGGGAAGGAGGGGATGACAATGCTAAATATTTCATGTTTTCCTCTTGGTAATTCTGTACGGTTGGAACGAGACCTCGTTTTCCCGCAGAAACATGAGACTGTGGGACTGATTGAGGAACGCTCTGTGTTTCTCTTAATTTATTTTTGCTTCTCTGCTCCAAAATAGGGCTTGATGGTGTTGAATAATGCATGGGGCTTCCTGTGTGGAGCTGGAAAGGGCTGCTGGTCCTGGGGGATCAGCCGGGGAAAAGGGTGTCCAGATTCGTATTCTGCAGTGTGGGACATCAAATACAGGAGATGGAGGAAACAGATTACTTTGCCCTGTACTCACTCCTGGGTTTTTGTGTTAGTGGTACGCATGGCTGTGCTTGATCATTCTGTTTTTCTTATAAATCAGAGGCACGAGGCAAACAATACAGAACGAGGTCTTATTTAGTCTAATTATTTGTTTACTCTATGTATCTTTATATCTTCCAATGCATTTTATAGAGACGTTGTTTTGGAAACACAGCCTCCTCATTGCTCCACACAGATGTTCAGACGTAATTCAGGATTATTTTGTCAGTCTGTTTGATGTGTTCTTTGTCGCCTTCTGCTTTTATCAAGACAACATCTTTTACACCTGAGTCAAATTAAGAAACTCTTGTGAGATTTATTTACTTAATTTCAAGGTCAGAGTTTGGCAGTGGCACGTCTAAACTGTACTATGCTTTTTGAAGTTTTCCCTTCATGTTATTGGTCTACAAGAGCTAAAATCCCCAGATTCTCTCCGGACTAAGGGGCGCGACATTTCTAAGCTATTGACCAATCAAAACCGAGCCGGTCAGCTAACCAATCAGAGCAGACTGGACTCTGGTTTCAGACAGAGGGTGAAAAGAGGTGCTGCAGCACAGGCAGTATGAGAAAAATAAAGAGCTTTTTGAACATTAAATCATGGAGACATGTAGAGACACTACATACTGATATACACCTGAACATCAGCAGGAGAGGACTCTTTAAAGTAGAGACACTACATACTGATATACACCTGAACATCAGCAGGAGAGGACTCTTTAAAGTAGAGACACTACATACTGATATACACCTGAACATCAGCAGGAGAGGACTCTTTAAAGTAGAGACACGACATACTAATATACACCTGAACATCAGCAGGAGAGGACTCTTTAAAGTAGAGACACTACATACTAATATACACCTGAACATCAGCAGGAGAGGACTCTTTAAAGTAGAGACGAGACATACTGATATACACCTGAACATCAGCAGGAGAGGACTCTTTAAAGTAGAGACACTACATACTGATATGCACCTGAACATCAGCAGGAGAGGACTCTTTAAAGTAGAGACACTACATACTGATATACACCTGAACATCAGCAGGAGAGGACTCTTTAAAGTAGAGACACTACATACTGATATACACCTGAACATCAGCAGGAGAGGACTCTTTAAAGTAGAGACACTACATACTGATATACACCTGAACATCAGCAGGAGAGGACTCTTTAAAGTAGAGACACGACATACTAATATACACCTGAACATCAGCAGGAGAGGACTCTTTAAAGTAGCGACACTACATACTGATATACACCTGAACATCAGCAGGAGAGGACTCTTTAAAGTAGAGACACTACATACTAATATACACCTGAACATCAGCAGGAGAGGACTCTTTAAAGTAGAGACACTACATACTGATATACACCTGAACATCAGCAGGAGAGGACTCTTTAAAGTAGAGACACTACATACTGATATACACCTGAACATCAGCAGGAGAAGACTCTTTAAAGGAGAGACACTACATACTGATATACACCTGACCATCAGCAGGAGAGGACTCTTTAAAGTAGAGACACTACATACTGATACACACCTGAACATCAGCAGGAGAGGACTCTTTAAAGTAGAGACACTACATACTGATATACACCTGAACATCAGCAGGAGAGGACTCTTAAAGTAGAGACACTACATACTGATATACACCTGAACATCAGCAGGAGAGGACTCTTTAAAGTAGAGACACTACATACTGATATACACCTGAACATCAGCAGGAGAGGACTCTTTAAAGTAGAGACACTACATACTGATATACACCTGAACATCAGCAGGAGAGGACTCTTTAAAGTAGAGACACTACATACTGATATACACCTGAACATCAGCAGGAGAGGACTCTTTAAAGTAGAGACACTACATACTGATATAAACCTGAACATCAGCAGGAGAGGACTCTTTAAAGTAGAGACACTACATACTGATATACACCTGAACATCAGCAGGAGAGGACTCTTTAAAGTAGAGACACTACATACTGATATACACCTGAACATCAGCAGGAGAGGACTCTTTAAAGTAGAGACGAGACATACTGATATACACCTGAACATCAGCAGGAGAGGACTCTTTAAAGTAGAGCACTACATATGAGTATGCACCTGAACATCAGCAGGAGAGGACTCTTTAAAGTAGAGACACTACATACTGATATACACCTGAACATCAGCAGGAGAGGACTCTTTAAAAGTAGAGGACACTACATACTAATACACCTGAACATGCAGCAGGAGAGGACTCTTTTAAAGTAGAGACACTACATACTGATATACACCTGAACATCAGCAGGAGAGGACTCTTTAAAGTAGAGACACTACACACTGATATACACCTGAACATCAGCAGGAGAGGACTCTTTAATGTAGAGACACTACATACTGATATACACCTGAACATCAGCAGGAGAGGACTCTTTAAAATAGAGACACTACATACTGATATACACCTGAACATCAGCAGGAGAGGACTCTTTAAAGTAGAGACACTACATACTGATATACACCTGAACATCAGCAGGAGAGGACTCTTTAATGTAGAGACACTACATACTGATATACACCTGAACATCAGCAGGAGAGGACTCTTTAAAATAGAGACACTACATACTGATATACACCTGAACATCAGCAGGAGAGGACTCTTTAAAGTAGAGACACTACATACTGATATACACCTGAACATCAGCAGGAGAGGACTCTTTAAAGTAGAGACACTACATACTGATATAAACCTGAACATCAGCAGGAGAGGACTCTTTAAAGTAGAGACACTACATACTGATATGAACCTAAAAACGAGCAGAAATGGTCCCCTTTAAAGTGCTTTTATACAAGTTCTCCCAGGTTCGGCCATCTGCTCCACGAAACGACCATTCACACATTTGGCCACTGGGAGCAACTTTTTGCCCAAGGATAGATCGACATGTTGACTGCAGGGGCTGGGGATCGAACCCTCAACTTCGACCACTCCACCCCACAGCCACAGTCTATTAATCGTCTCGATCTCCTGCTGTTATGTTGCACATCATTATCACGTGTATTCATCAGGGTTATCTCAGCATGGAGACAACCAGAAATGTAATTTGATGTGTTTCCACAGGATTTCCAACAAATACTTAAGAAAACATTGGTATCGTTCTGTCTTTGTTCCTGCTGTCAAACCCTTTTCGAGCACACTGGTTGTGCAGGTTTTGGCGAGGCGTGGAGAGGAAGGAGAGGAGCTGTGGGACTGGAGCCTGTTCTGCTGAGGCAGTCGGCTGCCAGTCCATCTGGTAAAGATGGAGAGCGCTCCAGTTGTCACAAACAATTCTGCATCTCTGCCTGAGCCCTCTGACAAACACTGAGGAAGGAGGGCTGGAAAACAAGATAATGAGTGGAAAAAGACGTGATGTAATCAATCAACTTTATTCATGCAACACTTTTCATACACTAAAGGTAACACAAAGTGCTTCACAAACAATTATAATAATTATAACATTTAAAAATAAATACATTTGAAGTTTGAACATTTGAATTTTTTTGTTTATGTAAAGATTAACACATTTAAAAATGAATAATGATAATGTCTAAAATTACATTACATTGCATTTAGTTGACGCTTTTATCCAAAGCGACTTACAATAAGTGCATTCGACCAACAAAATACAAACTTGAAGAAAACAGAATCATATAAGTACATCAGGTTTCATAGAGCTAAAACATTTCAAGTGCTACTCAACTGGCTTTAGATAAGCCAGTCCTTTGTTAGTATATAAGTGCTTTGTTAATAGTTCTATCGCTCGAAGTGGAGTCGAAAGAGATGAGTTTTCAGTCTGCGCCGGAAGGTGTGTAAGCTATCTGCTGTCCTGATGTCAATGGGGAGCTCATTCCACCATTTTGGAGCCAGGATAGCAAACCCACATGTTTTTGCTGATGGGAACTTGGGTGTCCCCTCGCAGCGAGGGTGCAAAATAAATACTACCCTATCCTTTCAAAGGTAATAAAAACCAATAAACACACTTTGTGATTGATAAAAGCAGTCAATAAACACAGGACTGAAAAAACAAGAATAAAATAAGAATACAAATAAATACAAAATAAATACAATATAAATATAATAATAACAAAAATGAATGAATAAATATAAATTTGAAAGCCATATTTAAAAAGAAAGCAAGAGACAGAAGTAAAAGGCAGAACAAAAGAAAGCTTAATGGTGGGTTGTTCCTTCCTCACTGTAGGCTCGTGATGCGAGGCGTGGGAGAGGAATGAGAGAAAACTTCGGCCCAGGTTCACGTCTATTTCTCTTAGTTATTTGGCCTTTCCGATGGTGAAGCTTTCAATCTCGGAAGCCTTCGGGGGGTCCAGATGATCTCTTCGTTTGGAGAAAATGAGCTGAGCTGGAGGCTACAATTACCTCCCTGCTCATCCCACACCGCCATTAGCTCGATAAAGCCATTTGGAGATGCACAGTGGAGTGTCCGGCATTCCTTCAGTCAATTATCAGCAGAACTGCCTCTGTGTGATAACTCACGCCTCGGGCTCAGGATGGGTATACGAGGGACATTTGATGGAGTTTTTGAGTAGAGATTTCAAACTACTATTCTGTCCATACTCACATTTCAGCTTGAGTGATACAGTGCATTATTTAAATGAGCTGCTACTTACATACAGCATGTGCTTAGGTTAAAGAAAGTGTGTATAAAGGGGCCCTATTATGCTCATTTTCAGGATCATATCAGTATCTAGTGTCTCTACATGTCTCCATGCTTTAATGTTCAAAAACCTCTTTATTTTTCTCATGCCTGTGCTGCAGCACCTCTTTTCACCCTCTGTCTGAAACCAGAGCCCAGTCTGCTCTGATTGGTTAGCTGGCCGGCTCTGTTGTGATTGGTCAACCGCTTAGAGATTTCTCGCCCCTTAGTCCGGAGAGAATTATGTGATTTTTAGCTCTTGTAGACCATTAACATGAAGGGAACACTTTAAAAAGACAGTTTGCTCATTTCGAGCTTAAGTGGAGGATTTTGAACTGGAAGGTCATTCATTAAAAAATATATTTAAAAAATAACACGCACATCCATACAAAACATATTAATGGTGTGTCGTGTAGACGTGCAACTGCCAAACTCTGACCTTGGGATGAAGTAAATACATCTCATAAGAGTTTCGTAATTTGGCTTGGGTGTAAAAAGTTGTTGTCTTGATAAAAGCAGAAGGCGAAAGAAGAACAGACAAAATAATCCTGAATTACGCCTGAAAATCACGTACAATGTGTTGGAGTGCTAGCCAAAGGAGGCGTTCAGGGCAGGGCTGGATTTTAGCCTTTGCAGACCATTTACATGCACTAAAACCAATATAACACACTACAGGGAAGGGAAAACCCCCAAAAGCACAATAGCGCCTCTTTAACGGCTTGCCCCCCCAGGAAGTAAACCCAGATTCAGTTCTTAAAAACAGTTGGCTTGTTTTCTATTTTACGTCTTGTTTCATGGAAAATCAATCAGATTTAAAAGCAGGCATTGTAAACACACATCATTAATTAAAGACACGTCCATTTAGCTTTGGCACAACTATATGTTCTCATTCGTCTCCCATAATGTAATAATCAAGATTTAATTCTTTGACATTTATTGGATGGCAACATTTTAATTATGAAGTCCCAGAGTCCCATTCAAAGTGACACATGTATCAATAGGCGCTTTCACACCGGAGTACTTTCCCCCCCAAACTAGGCCGATAGGGGCCGGAGATTTGGTTTCACACCGAAAAGGATCTGGAACTAGTCACTAGTTCGCGAGAACCTTTTCCCCCCCCCAGATTCAGCAGTGGCTCAGTCAGTAGGGGCTTGGACTGTGAGCCGTAAGGTCGCCGGTTCAAGTCCCCGAACAGACCTAAATGTGGAGTGTGGACTGCTACTTGGAGAGGTCCCAGTTCACCTCCTGCCCTGCCGTGGTGCCCTTGAGCAAGGCACCGGACAACCCCCTTTCCCCCCTACTCACATTGTTCCCCGGGCGCTGTACACTAGCTGCCCACTAGCTGCCCACTAGCTGCCCACTAGCTGCCCACTAGCTGCCCACTAGCTGCCCACTAGCTGCCCACTAGCTGCCCACTGCTCCTAGTACTAGACTCCTGGTACCTGGTACATTTCACTGTGTGCTGTGTGCCCTGCTTGTGAGACCATTAAAGAGGGGTTTTATCCCTCCCATTCTATTCTATAGTCCCTGCTAGAGAGGTGGTACTTTCCTGAGGAGGAGGGATGAAATAGTTCGTGGGTGTGTCGGCCACACTAACAATATCTGATTGGCAGGGCGAATTGCAAACCACGCCCCCATAAAAACTCAGAAGAAGAAGTGACGTCAGCGGCTTCATTTGCCTAATCCTCCCTCAGGGACTTATTCCGGTGAGAACGGGATCTACTAGGACCGTTCGAGGGACTAAAGAGTTCGGGGGGAACAAGTACCGGGGACAAGTACCGGTTAAGTACTTGGTGTGAAAGCGGCTATTGGGAAAGAAGGGGGAAGAAAAGAGCAACTTGTGTGAATTTGTGTTTAGAGCACGGCCAACTAAATAATTGTGGGCTAAAAACAAGTCGTGGTCTCCTGGAAAAAAACATTTATATACTTCTGATTAGCTAAAGAAAATGCGTTTAGGAGGGACCGTAATGCCACCTGGCTTTCACAACATAATTAATCATAACTACACAAATACATCTTGTTGGCAGCCATAGAGAAGGAGAAGCGGTGTGAGCTACGCTCTAATGACAGTCAAGGTCTTTGAGCTGACTGATAAATGTCTCTTTTGATTTATCAGTTTATTTGTTGTATTTTCTACAGATTTTATATTCACTTTCACTATGCATTGCATGTTGTTTTTATATGCAGTCGCACAGTTGCTATGTCTTATTGTTTGCTGAGTATAATATATTGTTATTATTATCTGTTTCTATATAATGAATCTATCTATATGTATTTTCAATATGTTAATGACTTATTTGTCATATCTGTGTCTTGCCAAACATGGGATTTCAAGACGCCACTATTGTCTAGATATATAGAGTATTTCTCATATATCCATTTACAGTATCTTGGCATAAATTAAGCATGTGAACAACAAATACATCAAACAGATCACAAAGACAGCCTTCTTCCACCTCAAAAACATCGCCCGTCTACGTCCATCCCTCTCTCCCACTGCTGCCGAAACCCTCATCCGCGCCTTCATCACCTCCCGTCTGGACTATTGCAACAGCCTCCTCTACGGTTCACCTGCAAAAATCCTCAAAAAAACTTCAATATATCCAGAACTCCGCCGCCCGTCTACTCACCCACACCCGAATCCGTGAACACATTACACCCGTCCTCATCAAGCTCCACTGGCTCCCCATCCCCCAGAGAATTCAGTACAAGATCCTCCTGCTGACGTACAAAGCCCTCCATAACCTGGCCCCATCCTACCTGACTGACCTCCTCCACAGACACACTCCCACTCGCTCCCTCCGCTCTGCTACTGCCAACCTCCTGTCCCTCCCCACCCGGACCAACCTCAAGTCCTGGGGCGGCAGAGCCTTCTCCGTTGCTGCAATCCCACCCTCTGGAACTCACTACCACTACCCCCAATCCATCAGAGATTCTTCCTCCCTCACAGCATTCAAAACATTACTCAAAAACCCACCTGTTCAACACTGCATTCAAACCACTGACTTACCCCCCCCCCCCCTCCCCCCTATTTTATGTTTTGTTTATCTCTTTTTGTATTTCTTTGTTATCTATTTTTTTTTCTCCTCTTAATTGCGCTATAAAAGTCCCATGTATTATTATTATTATTATTGCCAAACATGGGATCTCAAGACGCCACTATTGTCTAGATATATAGAGTATTTCTCATATATCCATTTACAGTATCTTGGCATAAATAAAGCATGTGGAAAAGAAGAAAAAACTGAAATAAAATACAATGTGTATCCCAAATGAGCTGTCAAAATATAAAATAAAAAACAATTAAATCTCTACACATTTTCTTGGAAGAGAGTTTTCTTTTCTTCTACGACTTCTTAAGATAACGTTTAAACGTGTGAGCAGCCATGTCAGAGTTTGTGCGCCATCCTCTACAAAATCAAAATCCTCTGTTATGTGTTTACTCCAAAGGGAGCCAGCTAGCTGACTGTTGTGTTTCAAAGTGTTTCTTTGTATTTTATTCCATTTTATATTGAATAGCTTGACATTAGAAGGGTCACTTTATAGTATTTAAGTACAGTTTTATGTTCAGGGAGTTATTGAAGGATAAAGAGTCTATTCTCTGTAGGACTTATTGAATGGGTAGATTTTATTTCTATATTTATTTTTAAAGAATGACCTTCCAAATCACAAAGCGCCACTTGTTATGCAAGTAAGTATCTCCTTATTTCAGTGTTAATCAACAGCAGTTGAATACATGTTGGTTCTACTAGAAGCTCTGATTGTCTCCCTGAATCTAAATGCTTCAGATGTCTCGAGCGCTGAATCTGGTCTGGCTCTTGCAAAGCAGTTTTTTTTTGTTTCATTCAATCTTTATTTTCTATTTAATGTCACAAGTAATGTAAAGGCTTACTATCAAGATTATGTCTAACAAGGATGTTGAGATTTGCCTTTGAACTGACATAACATTAGGTTATTTGGGTCATTTTCTTACACAACTCCAAGTTAATGAATGATCTCACCCGCCGTCATTTGCTGAGAAATAGTAAAAGCTCATGCTGAAGATCATGTCCGAAAGTCTGTTACCACAATGCAATAACTTGGTAGGTTGTTCTTACGGTTAAAATTGGGACACAAACTGCTGATTTGGCTTGGGTGTTACTAGTATGAAAGCTACATATGTCCATGTATACTTAGGCCTGATTTTCTGGGCTCTAACAAAGCTCTAGTTTCTCTGTTTTGCCAATGTAGAAAATTACCAGACGAGCTGTACTGTGTTGAGGCTACAAATAATGATTAAAGTTGAATGGTATCCATAGTAACACTAAGTGTCCTTGGTCCCCCGGCAAATTCTTGCTGTGAAAGCCAGTTATGAACCCTCTGCACTCTTGTATTTCTACTGGAAGGACACACAGGTGTGCATTTCATCACCAGACACATCTCACCTGCTCTGAGAGTAAAGAATGCAGCTTCACCTGGAGGAGGAAGTACACCATGAAGTACACTATGAAGTACACCAGGAAGTACACCATGAAGTACACCATGAAGTACACCAGGAAGTACACCATGATGTACAACATGAAGTACAACATGAAGTACACCATGAAGTACACCATGAAGTACACCAGGAAGTACACCATGAAGTACACCATGAAGTACACCATGAAGTACACCAGGAAGTACACCATGAAGTACACCATGAAGTACACCATGAAGTACACCAGGAAGTACACCATGAAGTACACCATGAAGTACACCATGAAGTACACCAGGAAGTACACCATGATGTACAACATGAAGTACACCATGGCATGAAGTACAACATGAAGTACAATATGAAGCACACCATGAAGTACACCATGAAGTACAACATGAAGTACAACATGAAGTACACCATGAAGTACACCATGAAGTACACCATGAAGTACACCAGGAAGTACACCATGAAATACACCATGAAGTACACCATGAAGTACACCATGAAGTACACCATGAAGTACACCATGAAGTACACCATGAAGTACACCATGAAGTACAGCATGGAGTACACCATGAAGTACACCATGAAGTACAACATGAAGTACAATATGAAGTACACCATGAAGTACACCATGAAGTACACCATGAGTACACCATGAAATACACCATGAAATACACCATGAAGTACACCATGAAGTACACCATGAAGTACAGCATGAAGTACACCATGAAGTACACCATAAAGTACACCATGAAGTACACCATGAAGTACACCATGAAGTACACCATGAAGTACAGCACATGAAGCACACCATGAAGTACACCATGAAGTACACCATGAAGTACACCATGAAGTACACCATGAAGTACACCATGAAGCACACCATGAAGTACACCATAAAGTACACCATGAAGTACACCATGAAGTACACCATGAAGTACACCATGAAGTACAGCATGAAGTACACCATGAAGTACACCATGAAGTACACCATGAAGTACACCAGTTCAAATGGATTTTATAACAGTTTTGAAAAAAAATGCGTCTGTGAAAGATTGGTAAAAAAAGGTAATCCAGGTGAGTTATTTAGTTAGTTAGTAAGTTAGTAATTTAGTTAATTAGATAATACGTTAGTTATTTAGCTAGTTGTTAAGTTACTTAGTTAGTATATAAGCAAGTTAGTTATTTAGCTAGTCGTTTAGTTAGTTCATTAGTATGTAAGCAATAGTTAGTAAGTTAGTTTGTTATGTAGCTAGTTGGTCAGTTAGTAAGTATGCAAGCAAGTTATTTAGTTAGTTAGTTAACTAGTGAGTTAGTTAGGTTGATAGTTAGTTGGTTAGTTAGTTATTTTTAAAAGTTATTTAGTTAAGTCGATAGGTAATTAGTAGTTAGTTATTTAGATTGTTAATTAGTTTGTTTATACGTTAGTTACTAAGTTAGTTAGTAATTGAGTAAGTAAGTCGTTAGTTAGTTAATTAATTTGTTAGTCAGTCAGTCAATCAGTTAGTTAGTTCGATAGTTAATAAGTTATGTGGTTATTTATTCATTACGCTATCTATTTATTTAGTTAGTTAGTTAGATAGTCATTCCGTTATTCAATTAGTTAGTTAGTTGGTTGGTTTATAAGTTATTTGGTTATTTATTCATTACGTTATCTATTTATTTAGTTAGATAGTTAGTTAGTCAGTCAATTAGTTAGTTATCATTAGGTTTTGAGAAAACTCACCATGCTGGCCTACATATTGTTACAACATAGACTAATATCAATGTTAAGTTAAAGAACGGAATATTAGTTTTTGAGGCCGTACGGTAACATTGACATGAAACTTGATGAGAACATGTATTTCCATTCACCTCAGAACTCATTATATATGAAGTGTTTGGAGGCATGTGTGCGGTGCTCAGCTCCCTCTGTATTATTCATGCTGAGCTGACTTTATGTTGTTGTTGTTCTGCTCGGTGCGTGGCTGCTTTGTGTTCTTACACATTACAACGCGGCTAAAGTGGCAAATCGAACAAGCAAAAAAAGGCTTTTACATGTCACTTCTGGGTTTAAATTATAATTGATTATCCAGTGTTTTGTCCAGACTTTCATCTTTAAAACTGCTTCTAACCCCACTTCTCTGTCTCTCCCTGGCCGAGGCTGCTCCGTCTCGGCTAACATTTATTGCCAGTTATAGACCCTATGAATAATTGATCCTGATTCTATTTAAGATCCTGACGAGGACAAATGGTACGGGGCTACACGGGCCAATATTTCTCCCTCCGCTGCCCTAATAGGAGCCCTCTTTACCAGCACTACTACAGTCATTTTTCCTCCCTTTCATATTCTCTCTTGTCTTCCCCTTCGTTTCCTTTTCTCTTACCTTCTTCCAAGTCCCTGACACTATTTTAAGAACTGGAACCATTCCAGATGGTATGAAGGGTATTATAGAGGCGTAGCTGCAGCACCATGACAAACGATGCCTGTGCCGGGCCAATTGTGGCGGTGAGGATTTATCTCTGTGGGTTTGTAGTGGACTGACCCTTTAGTGTTATAACCCAGGAGATCGTTTGGAAACAACGACACGGAACCAGAGTGCGTGTCTTAGTGATATGAGCCGAACACCGCGATCAATGCTTATCACATTGGGCCTCTGTAGCCTGTGGAGGTAGTCCAATGTATCAAGTGTGTGTGTGTGTGTGTGTGTGTGGCTGGAGGGCCGAGGTACAGTAGATCATCCATATTAGTGTGTCACCGCCAGAAAATAGGCTGGATCCAGCTACAGAGTGGCAGATCATTACGCTGTGTACATGCTGCAGGGAGGACAGGATATGGATCCGATAAACTGTAACGGAGAGACACACACACACACACACACACACACACACACACACAACACACACACACACACACAACACACACACACCACACACAGCACAACCATAATGAGCAATTCACCCCATGTTGGAGCAGTTATCTTGCTCCTTCTACTGAGAAATCAGGGGATGAGTTCAGTAAAACAGAAGCGTTGCGTTGGG
>NW_022991530.1:0-174664 GCF_902827175.1 Gymnodraco acuticeps
GACTTGCACACACTTCTTCTCTTTCCACACACCCCCCTGGTCTGCGAACAGCCAGTAAGTTGCTTTGTGTATTTGTCTGTGCAAAGAATCAGAAAACCTTTATTCGTCTCACGGCGGGGGAAATGTAAAGTGTTACAGCAAAGAGGACTCTTTAAAGTAGAGACACTACAGACTGATATACACCTGAACATCAGCAGGAGAGGACTCTTTAAAGTAGAGACACTACATACTGATATACACCTGAATATCAGCAGGAGAGGACTCTTTAAAGTAGAGACACTACATACTGATATACACCTGAACATCAGCAGAGAGGACTCTTAAAGTAGAGACACTACATACTGATACACCTGAACATCAGCAGGAGAGGACTCTTTAAAGTAGAGACACTACATACTGATATACACCTGAACATCAGCAGGAGAGGACTCTTTAAAGTAGAGACACTACATACTGAAATACACCTGAACATCAGCAGGAGAGGACTCTTTAAAGTATAGACACTCCATACTGATATACACCTGAACATCAGCAGGAGAGGACTCTTTAAAGTAGAGACACTACATACTGATATACACCTGAACATCAGCAGGAGAGGACTCTTTAAAGTAGAGACACTCCATACTGATATACACCTGAACATCAGCAGGAGAGGACTCTTTAAAGTAGAGAGACTACATAGTACTGATATGAACCTGAACATCAGCAGGAGAGGACTCTTTAAAGTAGAGGCACTATATACTGATATACACCTGAACATCAGCAGGAGAGGACTCTTTAAAGTAGAGACACTACATACTGATATACACCTGAACATCAGCAGAGAGGACTCTTTAAAGTAGACACTACATAGTACTGATTACACCTGAACATCAGCAGGAGAGGACTCTTTAAAGTAGAGACACTACATACTGATATACACCTGAACATCAGCAGGAGAGGACTCTTTAAAGTAGAGAGACTACATAGTTTACTGATATGAACCTGAACATCAGCAGGAGAGGCCTCTTTAAAGTAGAGGCCAGACAATACTGATGATACACCTGGAGACATCAGCAGGAGAGGACTCTTTCAAAGTAGAGACACTACATAGTACTGATATTACACCTGAATCAAGCAGGCAGAGGACTCTTTTAAAGTAGAGACACTACATACTTGATATACCCTGAACATCAGCAGGAGGAGGACTCTTTGTAAACGTCGAGACACTACATACTGATCTACACCTGACATCAGCAGGAGAGGCACTCTTTTAAAGTAGAGACCACTTACATACTGATATACACCTGAACATTCAGCACGGAGAGGACTCTTTAAAGTAGTAGCCACTTAATCGTTTTTTTCACAAGTAATTCAACTTCCGGTTAATCCATTCTTATTCAACAAAGCAAAGAAATATCTTGAAGTCCTTTCATCGGTAAATGAAATATAAAATGTATGTGAAGTTATGACATCAAACCCAACAGAATGATGAGATACTGTAAAGAAGTTCATCCTTTTAATTTATTAAATTGGATAATTCACCGGGAAAATTGCATTTCTGTTGAGTGTACAGTGTGTGCAGGTGGACTATAATCAGCTTCTCAAGATGATCAAAGGAATGCAGCGTTCAATTAAGTGGCGCTGTCGAAGGCGTGGGATTGTTCAAGAAGAAGAAAATAGTCTTCCTGCTGCCATTGTGTGGAATACAAATTGTTCCATTCTTCTGTTTAAGTCTGGCTGTGTGAGGCATACAAGCTTTTACTGTTCTCTACACGAATGTAGCACTGACAAATATTTTCATCTTCCAGGTAAAGTGTTCAGTCCAGAACGGCTCCGCTCTTATCGACCTGACTCCTCTTCATTCATGTCAGCGGATACTACACAGCAACCAGGTCGGTGGGCCCAAGGTTTTCATCACTGTGAGAAAACGACTATGTGAAGATATATAATGGAGAAAATGGCTTCGCTGGCAGAGAAAGAAGTCACACTCTGTTCAGTTATGCAACTTTCTCTCGGCTTTTTGTTCATGGTAAATGCATGCGAGTCGCTCTCCTCTGAGACTGTTGACCTTCGCTGCTTCTATACAGAGACGTGGAGAGCGACCTCTCGGACCATTGTTAGAGGCTGAGTGCTGTTGGAAGCTTCTAGAGGTTCCTCCGTCGAAGAAAACACAGTCTTTACAGGAAAATATAATATTGTTCTCGAGTGAGTGGAACAATGGAGCGTGAGATGGGCCGGAGAATCGGAGCAGCGGGTAGTGGTACTGCAGTCGCTTTACCGCACCGTTTGTGACGAAAAGGGAGCTGAGCCAGAAGGCCAAAGCTCTCTGTCTACCGGGCCATTTTTGTTCCTACCTTCACCTATGGTCATGAAGGATGGGTCATGACCGAAAGAACGAGATTGCGGATACAAGCGGCCGAGATGGGTTTTCTCCGCAGGGTGGGCTGGTGGTCTCCCTTAGGGATAAGGTGAGAAGTTCGGTCATCAGGGAGGGACTCGGAGTTTGAGCCGCTCCTCCTTCGCGTCGAAAGGAGCCAGTTGAGGTGGTTCGGGCACCTAGTTAGGATGCCACCTGGGCGCCTCCCTAGGGAGGTGTTCCAGGCACGTCCAGCTGGGAGGAGACCAAGGGGTAGACCTAGGACCAGGTGGAGGGATTATATCTCTTCGCTGGCCTGGGAGCGCCTTGGGACCCCCCAGTCAGAGCTGGTTGATGTGGCCAGGGGCTCTCTGCTGGAACTGCTACCCCCGAGACCCGACCACGGATAAGCGGGAGAAGATGGATGGATGGATAATATAGCAACAAGGGGTTTGCTAGCGGTGTCAAAGACAGTCAATTGAAAGCTTCACACTCATCTACCTTAAGCAAACTGTACTGTGTTTGCAGAATCGATAGCAAGCGAATTGTTACGTTGCATTGATTAAGTTGCTCAGCAGATTGATGAAAAGGCGAATATGTTTTCTACAGTAATGGTAACTGGTCTGCATTTACGACCCCCAAATCCATGTCTTTGGATCTGAGACTTCTATGTGCTGATCTTTAACCTTTTAACCCCTTTTTTATATATCTTTTCAAATCTCTTGTCTCGTGATTCTTCCACGCTGTCTTTAAATAAGGGAGTTGACTTACTGGTTCCATGTTCCCTCTCTCCCAATTCTGTCCTTTCAGATGACACCGTGGGCCAAGACGACGGATCTCCAGACTTCTACATCAACATCTGTCAGCCTCTGAACCCGATCCCCGGGGTCACCTGCCCCCCCGGAGCGGCCGTCTGCTCAGATCCTGATAATGGACCCCCTGTGGTGAGACACTCACAAACACAACTATACTGTACCTCAGTGTTTCCGCCAGACCAGGGCTGAGACGGCGCTCGCAGTTCACGCACGTGCTCCACTAGCACCCCCCCGTCAAGGCTCGCCGGCAGTACACTTTCCGTCACAGGAACACGCTTTGCTGGCGGCGAAAAGAATCCCACCAGACTCCTTTGCCCCTCCAACAGAGGTCCTTTCGTCATTTCAAGCGATAAAAACTCGATCTTCTCTCGAATTTTTTATTTTTTTGTTGGACAATGAGGCAAGACGCCCCCCTGCGGAAACGCTGCTGTACCCTACATACCATCGAGAGGCACAAATAGACCACTTTTTGCGTTTTTAAATATGATATGGAGGGTCTGCAAGTTCAGCTGTTCTTCAGGCCATGTCTTTTTTATGCTGCTGCAACACAAACATTTCCCAAATTGGGATCAATAAAGTAGTTCTTATATTATCTTATCTTATTAGTTTTCTTTTTTTAATCTTGCATACAGTTTGGGTAGATCTTTTTACTTAAGGGGCTACAAGAAACCGTGACAAATATTTGACTCTAATTCGACTTCAGGTATTTCTAGATATCAGTTGTGGCAATATTTATTTCTAAAAATGAGAACTTTCTTATTGACTTCTGCATAATAAAAATGTGTTTATGTCACGCAGTAAATCTCAATTAGAATCTAATGATCCTCACTTCTTGTCCTCTCTCTCAATGTGTGATGTGTTTCTTTCCTGTCCTCTTTCACTAACATTTCCTTTTTCCTCTCCTCTCGGTTAACCGCTCTCTGTCTGTCTCCTGAAGGACATCGGGCGGTACGACCAGCGGTCCTGAGATCAACAGCGCTTCAGGAGAAGTGTCCATCACGTACAGCAGCTCCACGCAGTGTGCAGCTGACCATGCTCAGAACTACACCTCCACCATCATCTTCACCTGCCAGAGGGACTGGAGCTGGTCAGTCTGACACTGGGGGGACAGGAAGAAAGGGGGGGGAGTGAGAGAGGAGGGAGATTATTTAAATATTTGGCATTTGGAAGATTTTTTTTTTTAATTTGAGCAAAACTTAAAATTTGAGCAAAATCCACTTTTTCTTTTCTTTTATACGATTTTTTAAAAAACAATCTTAATGCATTTCTTAACTTACATACCTATCCTTTTATATCTTTATCCAGGGCTCTCCAAACTATTTTTGTGTTAAACTTTCAGAAACACTTTGATTAAATTATTCTCAAGTCATTCATTTTTTACATTTTTACATTATTTTTGAAATAGTAGTAGTACGACTTAATTCTAAAAATGTAGACTTATTCTCATTATTCCAGTTTTTTTTATTTAAAACATTTTGTTTTTAATCTCAATATTTTGGCTTTATTATCAACGTTTCCATTCATTATCAAAATGTTGTATTTATAATCCTTTAACAGAAGATGATATTACCTACACATGCCACAGGTCTTTTTGCTTCTCTGACGATGTTTTTAACAATTTCAATGCATTTCTTAACTTCCATACCTATACCTGTTATATCTTCATCCAGGGCTCTCCTCAGATGCTGAGGCTGCAGCAGTGTGTGTAATCTGTTCGATGTGGGCGACCCCCTCTGGTGTGTTCGGACACCACCCACACCAACACCAGCGGCTGCCAGCTCACTGACTCCCAGCTGCAGTTCACCTTCGACCTCTCCACCCTCTCTGGCCAAGTCCAGGTGAGCCTCATCGATGTGACTATTCACAGAAAATATATCTGACTTGAGCTGTACATGAATATATTCTTTATCTTAGATTATTAGAGGGTTCTGAGTTTTCTCTTTCAATTGTATGAGTTTATAATCTCTGAGTAGATTTGAATTATTTTCACTAAAATAGTCAGTTTTTACATTTGTAATCCCAAACAATATTTTTTTTTATATATAATTTTTTTAAGCAACATTAAGTTTATGAAAATTCTGAGTTTACATGTTGTAATATTACTCCCCTCCCCCATTTACTTTAAATTGCCCTTATAAGCCTTCAGTTCATACTTTTATTGTAGATAACATATTTTCTATCCGTGAAGCAGGGTATCCGTTAGCCGGTAATTACCGTTTTTTAGCTGGTAACATTTATTAAAACCCGGTAAATTCAAAACAGAAGCATTTTTTGAAAAATGAATCTGAACTTTTCGATCTGTTACGATTATAAACTGAAGCCCCATTAACTGACTTTTAAACATCAGCATATCCGGTCATCGTCCGGTAATTACTTGCTAACGGAAACTCTGCTACTCAATTATTATTATTGAAACATGACCGGTAAGTTTCAAATTTGGCCGGTAAAATAAATTATTTCACCGGCAAGAAATAATCCTAGCGGAAACCCTGCCGTGAAGGTAAAGTCAGACAAAATGAACTCCAGTTATTCACGTGTGTTCCCTCGTATTGCTTTTAGGTGTACGTCTATAGATATGATAAGGTAGTAAAGTGAATTCTCTGTATGTCAGGTACCTGTGAACTCCAGCATTTACCACATCAACGTCTGCGGCTCAGTGACAGAGCCGGCCTGTAAGCAGAGTGCCGTCTGCAGGGTGTCTGGTTCTGGTTCAGAGAAGTCCGCCTCGTCTTTTGGGATCAGCAAGGCCATGACGATGGACTTCAAACACGATGAGGAGGCTGTGCTGATGCAGTACGGAGGGGGGATCCATGCCCACCAGGTACGTCTGTTTTTTATTAAAACGACTAGAATCTGGCTTTGGACCTTTCTTTTAAAGATAAAGTATTTTTTTAAAGTATTTGTATTTTTTTTAAGTATTTTAATTGTTTGTGTGTTTTGTAGTGACAGATGATGGCGACGTTGTGTTTGTTCCCTTCACCTTCCTGAAGAAGTCGTACCACCGAGTGCACCAAAGATGGACGGTCTGACGGCAGGATGTGGTGCGCAACGACAGCCAACTACGACACGGACGAGAAGTGGGGGATCTGCAACGCAGGTGACCGCTCATTTCGGTTTCATTTATTTATCTTATATTCTTGACTCGTCTTTATGTAAGAAAAAACTCAGAAAACAGATTTAATCTTTAATTAAGCATTTTCCAAAACACATGGTGTGTCTTATAAGAGCCCTTTTAAATGGGCGTTGTTGGTAGCTGATGAACATTGAGTAAGAAGACATGACATTTCACTGCAAGAAAGGGCTTAAACCCACTAGTACTTCTTCCCATCTGGCAAGGGTAGCAACGTTTAATCGACTAGTCCACTTATCCTTTTAATAATCCAACGAATCACTTACTTTTGAGGTTTAGGTCTCAAGATGTGATTCAGTTAGTCACAAGAGTTTAACAGAGCAGGTAGCACATTTGAAAATGTCAATAGTTGTTTTAACTTAAATGAAATCTGTGCTCATTTATGATACTAAATTAGAAAACCTCAACTTTTTCTCATTTGTTTAAACCTTCTCAAAATGCTTTTTTGAGTTGCATTGTATTAAAATCCCCATTCCTTCTCTCCTTTCTGAGTAACATGTTCTGCTAAACACCTGAGCTCTGCTAAGCGCCCCGATAAACATTCCTGTTTGTCATTTTGCAATAAACGAATTTATATAAATAGTTATCACCGCAATAAACCGTATTTAATTTACATTATTTAATTTAATATTCTGTTCTTGTACACATCATATTCTAGTAACTTTTTGCACTACTTTTTTCTTTTGTATTTTATATATGTTTGCATTGTTGGAGGAGCTGAGATCAGAAGAATTGCATTGCCATCTCTACTCTGTAGCTTTGTGCACATGACAATAAAACCCTTTGAATCTTTGAATCCTGCAGCCTCTGGAAAGCGCCAGTCCTCCATCCTGTTCAGCTGCGATCAGTCGGAGGGCCACGGCTCTCCTAAGCTGCTCTCAGAGACGGCGGGATGTTCGGCCACCTTCCAGTGGCGCACCAGCGCTGTGTGTCCTCCCGTGAAGATGGAGTGTAAGCTGGTCAGCCAGCATCAAAACCTTCGACCTGCGGACCCTCTCCTCCCTCACCGAGCCCTGGAGGTTCAGCCACCACGGAGACTCGTACGTCTGATCTCACAAGATTACATTAGTTTAGAGTGGTTCCCATCCTTTTGTGTCTCGTGTACCCCTTGAGCTGGTCGCCATTCTATAAGTACCCCCTCACTCATCTGTGATAATTCGCCTACATTTTTTATTGTATTAAACCCTTTGTTATCGTGTTTAACCCAACTGCTCCCAAATGAAAATCACTTGTAACTCACATAACTACCCAGAAGTCTTTTAACTTGTTTTAGCACCTACTGTATTTACAATGTTGTCTTTTATGCATGGTTTTTATGAACCTGTTATTCCATTATGTTTATTTATTGTGTTCCTTTCTGTTGTCTTCTTATTAAGTGTTAATGACAATGTAAAGCACTTTGACTTGCTATATAATAAAATGTGCTATATAAATAAACTTACCGTACCTCTCTCCTTTGTGTTCCTCAGGTACTACATCAACCTGTGTCAGGGGATCCACGGCGGGCTCACAGGATGTCCTGAAGGAGCCACTGTGTGCCGGCGCTCCGCAGCAGGAGCCACACACACTCTGGGGAAGGTTTACACCCAGCAGATGACCTACACTGGTGGGTAACTGAGGTCATAAGGGAATATCTGTAAAAGATCCACAAATCAATTACTAATTTTGGCAATACAAATGTAAAGGATTGAAAATATTGAACATATTTAATCGAAGTTTTTTATTTTTGTTTCAGTTAGTTTTAAAGGGGACCTATCATGCAAAATGCACTTTGTGATGTCTTTTTATACATAAACATGTGTCCCCGGTGTGTCAGGGAACTCACGCAGCGTCAGAAAATAAAACCCTCTCTCTTTTCCTCCGTACCCAAATCTCTAAAAACGGGGAACAACGGAGCTGATCCAGATTTGCGTCCGATATGACGTAATATCTGAAATGTGGACCCACGGCCCAATCAGAAACGTTGCTATCAGAAACAATGCCCGACTGTTTTGGACGTAATATGGTCGGTGTTTACATTAGCATCGCTAACACTCAGAGCTAACCTGTACTGGAGAGCATGTGTGTGAAGAAGCAGGAAGTAAAAAGGAACTCCCCTTGTGGTATAACCGGCAAGAGAGAAAGCCTTTGAGCTCCAAACTGTTTCAGAGACAATCCTTGATAATCCATGATATGGCGTTTCATCACGGCAGCATTTAGTTTAGACAGTAGCTGCCGGGTCCCGCATGAGCTCAGACCCCTCCTTTTTTAAAGCTTTATACCCAAATCAGCACTTTTGAAACAGGAAGTGAAACAGAGGGATATGAGGCATGGCTAGAATAGGTGATCTGTTTGGTATTTTGAGCAAAACACTTCATAGACATGTTTTGTATATATCTGTATATATCTGAGACCTATGCTGTTGCCTAAACATAGCACGATAGGTGACCTTTAAATTACTATAGATTCAAGATTCAAAAGTTCTATTGTCATATGCACATAACTACAGTGTAGAAATGGCAATGACATTCTTCTGACCTGAGCTCCTCCAACAATGTAACATATATAATAAAATACAAAGTAGTGCAAAAAGCCTATATACTTAACCTTTACAGGTCTTACCTTACCTACCTTTCCTAGCTTCGTAAGCTTTTACCTCTACCTGTAGGTGCTGTTTTGGTATTACTCGTTAATCTTCTTATAGCTGTGTTTTTTTGTGTATATCAGAAAATGTCCTGATCATAATCTCAAACCACCTCTGCAGATGGAAAGATCTCAGTGAGTTACTCAGCGGGAGACGATGTGTGTGGAAACGGCGTGAAGGCGAAAGACTACGATCCAGCTGAGCTGCGGCTCCACTGTGGGACAGCCCGCCCTCATCAGGTACACAGAACACACACCTGTTTGTGAAAAGATCCTTTTGAATCCCACATGAAAGAGCTTGGATCTGTTAGAAAACAAGCTTTAAGGTGTTATTTAATTGGATTGGATCATAACTAAATTAAGGGGTATTTAAAAAAAAAAAATGAAACAAGCAGGATGAGATGATTTTGTTACATATTCACAATCTGCGTCATTGCACCTCTCATAATGACTCACAATGAACTACACTCGCGTGCACTTGCTAACTGCCTGTTAATGGCAGAACAGAATATTCTGTGTTAAGTTAAACTTTCTCTGGTTTAAGCTTACTTTGGCGTGCATTGCCAAACATAACTCAGCACACTTTGATTTTGTTGATAAAAAAAGTTTTGTAGTTAAGAAATGTCTGATTGTCTTTCTTCAGCTCTCTTATGTAAAAAAAAATGTTTCTATATCTCCATGTTTAGATTAAGATGAAAGCAGTCTATTATTAGCAGTATATTTTCAAAGGATTTTTTTACTTGACCAAATACAATATTACTTGTTTCAACTTTAACCTGACGGTTTCACAGCATTAGCTTTTCCTTCCTTTGGTTTTAAATTCACAAAGGTCCTGAACTACTCAATCTGCCACCAAGCACTAACCTTCTTCTGTTAAAGCTGCTATATGAATACCTTATGATTATTGATGCTATCTGTTTCTGTGCTATCAGTTTTGATGAGGCCTCCTGTGAGTTTGTGATTGGCTGGGAGACTCGCTCGGCGTGTGCGGTGAAGCAGCATGAGGTGGAGATGGTGAACGGGACGATCAAGGTCCCCGACACGGGAGCTAGCCTCAGCCTCGGAGTGCTCTACTTCAGGTGAGAAGTAGAGCCCCCTCTTCTTCATGTCTCTTCTACATCAACATGTGTCCCCTCTTCTCCATGTCTCTTCTACATCAACATGTGTCCTCTCTTCTTCATGTCTCTTCTACATCAACATGTGTCCCCTCTTCTCCATGTCTCTTCTACATCAACATGTGTCCTCTCTTCTTCATGTCTCTTCTACATCAACATGTGTCCTCTCTTCTTCATGTCTCTTCTACATCAACATGTGTCCCCTCTTCTCCATGTCTCTTCTACATCAACATGGTCCTCTCTTCTTATGTCTCTTCTACATCAAACATTGTGTCCTCTCTTCTTCATGTCTCTTCTACATCAACATGTGTCCCCTCTTCTCCATGTCTCTTCTACATTCAACATGTGTCCCCCTCTTCTTCATGTCCTCTTCTACATCAACACTGTGTCCCCTCTTCTTCATGTCTTCTTTTCTACATCAACATGTGTCCCCTCTTCTTCATGTCTCTTTCTCACATCCAACATGTTGTCTCCCTCTTCTTCATGTCTCTTCTACATCAACATGTGTATCCCTCTTCTTCATGTCTCTTCTACATCAACATGTGTCCCCTCTTCTTCATGTCTCTTCTACATCAACATGTGTCCCCTCTTCTTCATGTCTCTTCTACATCAACATGTGTCCCCTCTTCTTCATGTCTCTTCTACATCAACATGTGTCCCCTCTTCTTCATGTCTCTTACATCAACATGTGTCCCCTCTTCTTCGTCTCTTCTACATCAACATGTGTCCCTCTTCTCATGTCTCTTCTACATCAACATGTGTCCCCTCTTTCATGTCTCTTCTACATCAACATGTGTCCCTCTTCTTCGTCTTCTACATCAACATGTGTCCCCTCTTCTTCACGTCTCTTCTACATCAACATGTGTCCCTCTTCTCATGTCTCTTCTACATCAACATGTGTCCCCTCTTCTTCATGTCTCTTCTACATCAACATGTGTCCCCTCTGTGTAAAGACACTCTGAAAGTTTCAGGAACAAAGATTCTCTCTCTTTTTGATCCATTTCTATAAAAACCTGTCTGAAAATGAGCTGATCAGATTTTGGCCACTTTATGATGTCATAACGATGTGTTGTCTTGTGTAACCATTAGCCAATCACCAACCAAGGTAACCCCCCCCCACCCACCTTATCACCTGCATCTCCTCCCAGAATACCATTAGGCGCGTTCACACCGGACTACTTTTCCCCGTACTTTTCCCATTTAGTTCCGTTAGTACCCCTTATGTTGCGTTCACACCAAAAAGAGTACTTAGTGCCGGGAACTTTTACCCCCATTTTTCGTGCCTGCTAGAGAGGTGGTACCAAAAAAGTACCAATTTCTATTGGCTGGGCGAATTGCAAACCACGCCCCATAAAACTCTGAAAAGTTTTGTGAAGCCGCCATTGTATTCGGAGAGAGAATAACTAATGGGAACACAAAAAAAACATGGGAGCGGTGGAGATGAGGAGGTGTCGGCGTTCGGGCGATTTACTCGGAAGGCTTCAGTAGAAGCTGCTGGGACTCCCAGCAGCTTCTACTGAAGCCAGTCCCCAACTCCGGGGACTTCCGGCCGGGGACTTTGGGCGGCAGTATACGCCGTGAAGTGGTTTGCGGCCTGCCAGTAAACCCAAAGCAGCAGAAGAAGAAGTGACGTCAGCGGCTTCATTTGCCTAATCCTCCCTCAGGGACTTATTCCGGTGTGAACGCGGTTGGTACTTTGTGCCCTGGGGTACTAATTGCCGGGGCACGAAGTACTTGGTTTGAAATCGGCTAATGTGTTCTTTTTAACCAGATGTCTCTCAGAGGGGCGTGGGAGGGGCTCCTTATTTTCATCTAAAGTAACAGACAGAGAATCAGCACTTTTGAAACAGGGCTGAAACAGAGGGGATTATGGGTAATGCTGCAATGATCTGTTTGGTGTTTCAGCCAATCAGAGACAGGCTCTGTATATATCTGAGAGCTGTGATATATTGATGAAAAACAGTATACTAGGGGACCTTTAATGCTGATCTCTGTACATGTCTTCATGTAGTGTGTATGTACATGTGTCCCACCTTGTTGCAGAAATAAGATTTTGGTGTTGGTCTGTTTACACCAGGGCGGCCCAACATTGGATTAGATTTGACTCACTAGATTTTCTTGCAAAAACAGTAATTTATATATATTTTTTAAAAATATATATAGGATAAAATAAATTATAAAATACATATTTTTTTGTGAGATAAAAAAGGCATAATAAATATATGATAATAATAAAAATAGGGATTTTCCCAAGTACTCAAAAACACTTACAAAAAATAATTTCATAATGCAATAGAATACATTAGAGATAAAGAAACAAGAGAAAGAATCAGTTTTGGCTCTCCAAGGGAAAAGTGTATGCACTCCTGCTTTACACCCTTTCTCTCCCCCTGCTCCCCTCAGCCAACACGAGGCGTCCGGAGACATCCGTCCGAACGGCGACCGCTACGTGTACCAGATCCAGCTGTCCGGCATCACCAACCCCTCGCTGTCCACCTGCATCGGAGCAAACATCTGTCAGGTCAAACTCAACGCAACGTACAGACGCAGGATCGGATCCTCCAGCAAGGCCAAGTACTACATCAAAGGTAGTTTAGTCACTAACTTACCATATCAGGAAAATGTGTTGATCCTAGTTATTTATGTATTCATTTATTTAACTGGACACAGTGCACATTAATCAACATTTCTGTGCCAGAGTTAGCCAAGAGGTTATTTTTCATCCAGAGTCCCTGGACAGATTTTGTAAGTCAACCTAAAGACACATTTCATTTTAAACAAGTAAATACCATCAAATAAAAACATGCAACATACATTTCTGGAATACTTAATACAAAATGAAAAACAAAACAATAAACAAAACAAATAACACAAAAGAACATGTTAAAACACAGACAGTGGGTTTAAGGAGCAGAAGTGTTGGCAGAGCTGATTCCTCACTAACCGTGTTTTGAGTTGGTTTTAAAGGGGACCGATCATGCAAAATGCACTTTGTGATGTCTTATACATCAATGTGTCCCCGGTGTGTCAGGGAACTCACGCAGCGTCAGAAAATAAACCCCTCTCTCTTTTCCTCCGTACCCAAATCTCTAAAAACGGGGAACAACGGAGCTGATCCAGATTTGCGTCCGATATGACGTAATATCTGAAATGTGGACCCACGACCCAATCAGAAACGTTGCTATCAGAAACAATGCCCGACTGTTTTGGACGTAATATAGTCGGTGTTTACATTAGCATCGCTAACACTCAGAGCTAACCTGTACTGGAGAGCATGTGTGTGAAGAAGCAGGAAGTAAAAAGGAACCGGGTCCCACATGAGCTCAGCCCCCTACTTTTTTATTTTATCAATTTTTTTATTTTTGTAAAGCTTTATCCCCCAAATCAGCCCTTTAGAAACAGGAAGTGGAATAGAGGGATATGATGCATGGCTAGAATGGGTGATCTGTTTGGTATTTTGAGCAAAACACTTCATAGACATGTTTTTTATATATCTGAGACCTATGCTATTGCCTAAAAATAGCATGATAGGTGACCTTTAAATAAACTAAATGTAGTTTAGCCTCTGATTGTAGATGGGATTTAGTTCCATCGCTGAGCAGCTTTAACAGAAAATGAAGACTGACTGAAATAACTTTTCCTGAGTGGAATAATTCAATCTCCTCTCGCTGCATCTCTTGTTATCCTATAACATACATATCGAATTCATTTAACAATAACTTCATGTCTTATCGTCTCTACAGGAGGGAACCTGGACGTGATGGTGCCCTCGGAGTCGGCCTGTGGACGTGAGAAAACCAAAATGGTGTCGTCCACCATCATGTTCCACTGCAACCCGTCGGCAGGCGTCGGCATCCCAGAGTTCATGCTGGAGACGGACGAGTGCCAGTATCTGTTTGTGTGGCACACGGATGCTGTGTGTGGGCTCACGTGAGTTAAAGGGGACCTATCATGCGAAATGCACTTTGTGATGTCTTTTATACATAAACATGTGTCCCCGGTGTGTCAGGGAACTCACGTAGCGTCAGAAAATAAAACCCTCTCTCTTTTCCTCCGTACCCAAATCTCTAAAAACGGGAGAACAACGGAGCTGATCCAGATTTGCGTCCGATATGACGTAATATCTGAAATGTGGACCCACGGCCCAATCAGAAACGTTGCTATCAGAAACAATGCCCGACTGTTTTGGACGTAATATGGTCGGTGTTTACATTAGCATCGCTAACACTCAGAGCTAACCTGTACTGGAGAGCATGTGTGTGAAGAAGCAGGAAGTAAAAAGGAACTCACCTTGTGGTATAACCGGCAAGAGAGAAAGCCTTTGAGCTCCAGACTGTTTCAGAAATAATCCTTGAAGTGGTTTGGAACATGATGGCGTTTAATCACGGCTCTTTCACCTGTCTGTCTCTCTGTCTCCACCTGTCTGTCTCCACCTGTCTGTCTCCACCCATCTGTCTCTCTCTCTGTCTTCACCCATCTGTCTCTCTCTCTGTCTCCACCTGTCTGTCTCCACCTGTCTCTCTCTCTGTCTCCACCTGTCTGTCTCCATCTGTCTCTCTCTCTGTCTCCACCTGTCTGTCTCCACCTGTCTCTCTCTCTGTCTCCACCTGTCTGTCTCCACCTGTCTCTCTCTCTCTCTCCACCTGTCTGTCTCCCTCTCTGTCTCCACCTGTCTCTCTCTCTGTCTCCACCCATCTGTCTCTCTCTCTGTCTCCACCTGTCTGTCTCCACCTGTCTCTCTCTCTGTCTCCACCTGTCTGTCTCCCTCTCTGTCTCCACCCATCTGTCTCTCTATCTGTCTCCACCTGTCTCTCTCTCTGTCTCCACCTGTCTGTCTCCACCTGTCTCT
This sequence comes from Gymnodraco acuticeps, assembly GCF_902827175.1. Classification (NCBI taxonomy): domain Eukaryota; kingdom Metazoa; phylum Chordata; class Actinopteri; order Perciformes; family Bathydraconidae; genus Gymnodraco; species Gymnodraco acuticeps. The sequence goes on from NW_022991530.1 coordinate 14,870, forward strand.
CTCTGTCTCCACCCATCTGTCTCTCTCTCTGTCTCCACCCATCTGTCTCTCTGTCTCCACCTGTCTGTCTCCATCTGTCTCTCTCTCTCTGTCTCCACCTGTCTCTCTCTCTGTCTCCACCCATCTGTCTCTCTCTCTTCTCCACCTGTCTGTCTCCATCTGTCTCTCTCTCTGTCTCCACCTGTCTGTCTCCACCTGTCTGTCTCCACCTGTCTCTCTCTCTGTCTCCACCTGTCTCTCTCTCTGTCTCCACCCATCTGTCTCTCTCTCTGTCTCCACCTGTCTGTCTCCATCTGTCTCTCTCTCTGTCTCCACCTGTCTCTCTCTCTGTCTCCACCCATCTGTCTCTCTCTCTGTCTCCACCTGTCTGTCTCCATCTGTCTCTCTCTCTGTCTCCACCTGTCTGTCTCCACCTGTCTCTCTCTCTGTCTCCACCCATCTGTCTCTCTCTCTGTCTCCACCCATCTGTCTCTCTCTCTGTCTCCACCTGTCTCTCTCTGTCTGACCTGTCTGTCTCCACCTGTCTGTCTCTCACCTGTCTGTCTCTCACCTGTCTGTCTCTCACCTTTATTAATTCAGTAGTTTAAGAGCAACAGGGTAAGGATGAAAAACAGGACAGAACAGATTAATAAAATCAAAGATAAAAATAAAAATGATAAAGTAACTATAAAATAAGAAATGAATGAAAATGAACATATATACATATTAGATTAATAATTAGATTACATTACTAATTGTGTCACATTGTTGACCCCTCGTTGTGCAGCCGACATACATACATACATACATACATAAATACATACATACATACATACATACATACATACCCTACAAATCTTCTGTATACATATCTTCGCCTTCTTCATTTTCTCGCAGAACTATTGATGCAAAGTCCTACGACGACGACGACAGTGAGACTCCAGTGATCGCCAGACGCAGCCAGACGATGAGTCTGATGCTGAGCGCCCTGCTGCTCAGTCTCACCGTGTGCCTGCTGGGACTCCTGCTGCACAAGAGGGAGAGGAGGTGAGAGCAGGAGCATGGGACAAACGCAGAAAAACATTTAAAGATGTTGGCAGAATCTTCACACACGTCTGTCTTGTTTATTTCCTCCCAACAGAGAGCTGGTGATCCAGAAAGTGGCTGGCTGCTGCAGGAGAGTCAACCAAGTCTCCTATAAATATTCCAAGGTAGGTTGAACTAATTATTTATAACAATCTGACTTTGAAATGTTTATATCATATTCAATTGATATCTTTGTGAGTTTGCTGCATGGATGTATAATAAGAACTGGATACAGCGTGGGAGGCGGGGCCGCGTTCATTCCTATGAGAGTTGCTCATTGGCGCATGAGGACAAAATGGCCCAACTTGAGAGAGCGAAACGTCACGAAAGTATTCATATAATCATATAATCCGTTCTTATTGTGCATCCATGGGTAAAGGTAAAACTCATGTAGTGCTGAACACGTCACATGAACGTACCGGGCGGCGCGGTCCCGTGGGTTAAATGCGCGTTCATAATGCCGAGGAAAATAACTCTCAGAATAACGTTATTAGCACATTTTACAACTTGAGGAACGAATGTTTTTAATAAGGGCTTTACAAACGTTCATACTGGGTAGTTTATTTAGTTTCAAAAAAATTATCCAACGATTTACAGACGTCTCGTTCCCAATGTTAGTCAATGGAAAAAAGTGTTTCCGGGCCCAGCGACTGATACGGAAGTGCAGTACCGCCGTTTGGCCACAACGAATATTTTCCTCAGAGCCCGGCGCACTTCCTGGGAGCTTGGTTTGCTGCGATGTGATGGACATCCCTCTCTTTTTTCTGACATCTTATAGACCAAACAACTTATCAATTATTCTAGAAAGTAATTGTTGGATGGTTATTGCCCTTTGTTTTGAATTAAGACGGAACTTCTGTGAATTGACTTTATCTGTTTTATTGTGTTGCTCTGTGGGAGGAGCCTGTGACCTAAGATGTACACTGTAGCTATGTACACATGACAATAAAAGCCTTGAATCTTGAACCAACTTGTAATCCTCAGGTGAACGTTGACGAGGAAGTTGGAGAGGAGGAGATGGAGTGGCTGATGGAGGAGCTTGAAGGCCCTCCCTCTTCCTCCTCGTCTTCACAGCGGGGGAAGAGTAGTCACGGAAACGGCCACATCAAAACGAAGCCGGTGAACACGGACAGCCTGCGCTCGTTCTCCCTGGACGAGCAGGACGACAGCGACGACAGCGAGGACGAGGTGCTGAGCGTCCCGGGGGTCCGGGTCAAATCCTCTGCTCTGTCCCACCTCTCTGCAGCCAGTCACAGCCCCTTCCTGCAGGTGAGATACGACATCTGTCCAGGTGTTTCTACCTGCTGCTCAAACCAGACAGGATACCTACCTGGAGCTCAGTCTCTGTAACGGATAAACGGCCGCGGCGTTCACAGCGATCGCGGCCACTCTAGTCAATGGGTGTTATTCCACCGCTTTACGGCTTAGAAGCGTCCCAGAAGCATCCCGGCGCTGGGTTCCGCTAAAAATAGGCGGCTGGTCTATTTTCGACGCGACGCAAGGCTTTGCATAGCGCCGAGCAGGAAGTGGAACGTTCAGAGCATCCAGTCAATCCCCAAAAGAAACTCATTTTGCAGACCCTATCCCTCCGTAGTCTTTCAAGTAGGAGGAGAAATGCCAGCGTTCTCCTCCGGTTCACAGGCACTGTGTCAATTATATAGAATAATTATGATGATGAATGCATTTTTTTACCACTAAAATACAGCAACACATCGTTGACTCATGTCGTTTATAACTGGACTATTACAATTATTACTAACTTTGTCTGCACAAAGTAGCCTGTCCAGGAAACATGCCCAAATCAAGCTTCTGAAACGCGCCCGGTGGGGTTTGACGCCTTAGGAAGTCGGAACAAAACGGCGGCGCAGACGGACCCGGTGGAATCTAGGGGTCAGTTCCCTTTTATAGAGGGCATACGTGTTCGAAGCAAACTCTTTCGAACGCGTTTGTATATTGCGTCTCCTTTCTTTCACTTTTCCTTTAATGATATAATTTGATTTTAGTCTAAAATCGAGCAACTGTCCCATAACCCATTTCCCCCTGGGAAATAAAAAAGTTTCTGATCTGAAAAATGTGTGATCTTAATTTGTATTATTATTTATACAGTCTCAGTTACAAACTCGTTCGAACACGTTTGTATATTGCGTCTGCTTTCTTTTTTAAATTGTTTTATTTGGGTCACATTATATTAAAAGTTTTGCCAAAAAATGGCAAATTAAATACCGAACGAAATTGGTCAAATAAAATAAAAAAAGTACATAGGGGTCGTTTGAAATATCTACACATGTATCTACTTAATCGATCTATCTATCTATCTGCTTTCTTTAACTTTTTCTTTATCATATCATTTCATTTTATTCTAAATCGAGCAACTGCCACCGAACCACATTTCCCCCTGGGACCAGAGGTTAACCGAATATTTTCCGTCTATGACGTTTTTTTTTTTAACAATGACGGAAAAACTGAAAGCCGTCGGAACAGCGCCAAAGTTTCCCCGCAGAGGGGCTCCGGTGTTATGCCGTGTTATGCATGCCCGGCCAAAAGTATATGATATAGTTTCCAAACCTACATTTGCCGGACAGATCATTGAAATGTCTGCGAGTGCTTTACGCTGCGCTCCCGCGAGGTGCAGTGGGCATGCATAACACGGCGCTAACAGTTCACGAGCGAGTGTGCGTCGTCCCCCCGTCAGAGTTGTGTACAGACCGACGGGTGATAATGTATATTGACGGAAATTGTACGATCCTGTCCGTCAAAATAACGGGCAGCGCAACCTCTGCCTGGGACACAAAAAAAGATTCTGATTCGTGTGACCTTTCTCTGTATTTACATTTCTATAACGTGTCTCTGTGCCATCTTCTGAAAATGTTGTTCACTAACCCCCTCCCCGATGTGTTTGACTCCAGGAGGAGAGCGACGAGGACCTGGTGGGCCTCCTGGAGGACGAGGACAGGAAGAGCAGCCAACCTCGCTCCTCAGGCGTTAATCACGGTAACAACACGGCAGCAAACAGGAAGCGGGACGACGAAGACAGCGACGAAGACCTCCTCAGGGTGTGATGTCTCTTCCTGCTTCCCGCTCTCAACCAATCTGAACTCTTCTCTCTCAGTGAATGTCTCCATAACAGCAACAAAGACACACCAACAGCAAATTGAAAGCAGAAACCTTTCCTCTCTTTTGGGATTTATTTTGTATATGTTGGACTGCACCTTTTCTCGGCCTCAGACTCGATCTGTCGGTGTTCTTATTTATTGATAGCTGATTATTTAAAAGGGTCGTTTTTTGACCCGCATCCTATTTTTTTTCTCACATTTTCTGTCATCATTTCTGAATTAAAATAACTTTCCCTAGTTTAGTTACTTTGATCGAATAAAAGACTACAAATCAACCCCAGATGCACAAAAAGCATCTTTGACTTTGCAACGAGGCACGTCAGTTAAAAAGCTGAACATTAAATTATATTTTTCTTTTATTTCTTGAGTTTTTTAATGAAGTCGTGCCATTGCTTTAGCACTTTATTGTAGCATTGATTAACTGATGTCTCATTGCAGGCGAGGAAAACATTTGGAGTTGATTTTTAGTTTCCAGGATTGTGAGTGATGACTGTGGTAAGATGTACGATTAAGTAGCTCGATATGGAAAGCATATTTTAGGAGAAAGACACAAGCTATCAAATAAAAACAAAGGGGTGTCAGGGAAGGTGTCGGCTTGTTGTTTCTAAAGGGAATGAAGACACCCGTCTTTTCTTGCTGTTTACAGTTGCTATAACAGCTCTCGCGATGCCTTCCTGATGAATCGTGTCCGGCGACCGATTGATAATAAAAAATCTCGTTTTGATCAGAGACATTGTACATAGAGGATTATGTTCTATAATATGGACGTTTTGTTTGTTTGTTTGTTGTCCTCACCGGTGAATTACTCACACATTTGTTTTTATGATTATTTAAGTGGGTGTCTGTCCTTTGTGGAAATAATAGAGATGGCCTTAAGTGTGAATGGATGGTCGACGAGGACGGAGGTTGAAAGAAAAATATGAAATGTTTTGGTTTTTTTCACTTTTCAATCCCCTTCCCTTCCTCCGTCCAAAAAGCCATATTTCTACCCTCCGCCGCTGGCACTAATGTATTGAAGTGGGGAAGTTGTGTTTCCGCTTGCACGCTGTCGTACATTAAAGGCTCAGGTCTGTGATTGTGGATGTCGCTGCGTTGAAAAGTCCGATTTTTTTTCTTCTTCTTTCGAAGCCAATTCTGTTGTGCCGGAATCAGCCCCTTCTTAGCCAAACGCATGAAGCATTAAAATGTCAAGAATGCGAGCAGGTTACTTACATTTAACATATTGTCTGCTTTATTATCTAACTAGTGTAAAGATGGGAGATCCAGCGCAGAGATATCTGGGTAAAGTCAATCAAACTACAGTGTGCACACATTAACTGAGCAAGCCTACACAGTATACACACAGAGTATTTGTGCTCCTTTGGACCCAGACAACGTTTTTTGTCTTTTTCGGTTATACAATTAGGAGCAATTTAAAAACCCACAAAGAGCTGAACATCTGCACCCGTGTAGTTTTGGCCGCAACTAAAACATATTTTCATTTTCCATTATTAAAAAGTCAAAAAATAGTGAAAAGTGGCCGTTATAAATCCTCCAAGAGTCCAAGGTGATGTCTTCAAATGTGTTTTCCAAGCAATATTTTGAAACTCTTAATAGTAATAATCTCTGGGACACTTTTGTTTTTATCACAGACTTGATTATGTGTAAGGTGATAAATGATAATGAAAATAACCATTAGTTGCAGACCCAAGTATCGTCCATTTTCTTATATCAGTATGAAATGGGGTTTATTCTCACCTGGACAAACTGAAAGAACTCCAAACTTGTTGTTGGTGAATGTTCAACCTTGGGAGAGCACCTGTTGATGAATTGACAGAACGTGAACAACGTATTGATTTGACATCACAAACATAATGAGCATTGCTCACATCAATTACATAATTACATAATTACGACAGTACATTCACAATTGTGTTTTTCAGTATTTAATCCACAGGAACTAGAGATATTATCAAAACATGTCGTGCAAAGAAGGCTCACCTTTCAAGGTATTTCTAAAGCTTTTTACACGCATTTTTCTAGGATACCATTTGTCCAAAACACACAGAAAAATGATTTTTTTTAAAAGCTTGAAATGGGAAACAATCAGTATTTTATATGGATGAGTTTGGGATGTCCCATAATAATTAACAAGAAGAGAAAAACATTATGTCTGTCTCCTCATGCTCCGGGTGTTCAGTCACTTATTTTCCAGAAGTAAAATATCCAGAAAGATTTGAAGCACATTTTGTTCTAAATTCTCAATTATCATGTCACCTGTCGACCACATCATTAAGACAAGCGTTAGAAAGAGTTTAAGACAAATAAATGGAGGTTTAGTGCAGAGTTTATAGGTCAGGTTTCCAAAGAACTATTCAATTAGTGATATTATAACTGTCCACAATCCATGTCTATCAATTAAAACCACTCCTCAGTCCAACATCCACTCCGTGTAAACCTCAGTTGTTGTCCTGAAAGTGTTTGACTTCCTGATCCATTCGAAGGAGGTTTGAACTACATCTACCTGTGTTTGGCACTTTGAACTCAGCTCATATCTCACGAGTGAAAGTCGGAGCACTGCTCGTTACGGAGAAGAAGGATGCTACCGTTTTTAATATGTGAAGTCTTCTTATTTTCCATCGTTGCATCAAGTCTGTTTTGCTGTATTTAGCAACCAAAGTTAGCGTGGCTCGTCTGCATGGTACTCTGCGAAGAAATGAACGGACATTTCTTGTGCTTTTTTTGTCTGCACTCGAGCAGAGAGATGGGAAAGTAATTAAAATACAGACAAATGATCTAGGAGGGTATAGCGACTTTAAAAAAAAAAAGCACAAGAAGTTTTCTCTGATGATTGGGTACTATGGGAGATCATTATTCAGTTGGTGTACGTTATGTTGTCTGATGTGTTTTTCAGCTGTTTTCCTATTTAAAAACAACATTGATGTAAAAAGTATTGCATTATTTGAATAAATACGATCTGCTGTTTATCACTGCTGTGGTCTGATAACATGCCTCATGATATAACTCACAAACACACACTCCACAGAATCTGGACTTTGACTTGTTTGGAAGGACTTGTATTGACTAACTTTGGTTTGAACGTGGGTTTAACATAAAACAAAATGTATACATACTTGTTGATGATTTGGGCATGTTTCCAGGACAGGCTACTTTGTACAGACAAAGTAAATAATACTTGTAATAATCCAGTTATAAACAACATGAATCAAAGATGTGTTGCTGTCTTTTAGTGGTAAAAAAAAATGCATTCATCATCATTATTATTCTATATAATTTACACATGTAAACCGGAGAACGCCGGCATTTCTCCTCCTACTTGAAAGACTACGGAGGGATAGGGTCTGCAACATTAGAGTCTTAAAGGACTTGAGACTTGACCCTGATTCAAAGGGCACACAACGTGACCTGGACCCCCGCAAAGGTATCATGACTTGTCTGGGTACACTCATTGGTTTGGACATAGGGCCGGCACTTGGCACAGGCAGTATAGACGAATGCTAAGGGCACATCCATCCATGGGGTGAGCCGAACTTTGTGAGGAAGGAAAAACTAAAATTCACACTATTAATGATACTTAATAACAAAACAATTTCCCAATTTGGAATCAATAAAGTACATCTTATTATCTTATCTTAACAGAACTACGCCTACATTGCGTACAGCGCCAATAAACTTTGGGGCTCCCCCCCCCCCCTAGTCAGGTCAGTTGAAGTGCCCCGGTGGGCAGGGGGGATATTTCTGGACTGACACTTGACCTGCCGTGACTCGGGGGGAAAAGACGCTAACTAGCTCATCATAGTTAGCCATCACCATGTCGAAACTAACCAAGCTATCTGGCGCCCAGGGGAGAGAAGAACATAAAAGACGAGGAGAAACGGGACAAAGGTACAGTAACGTTAATGTGAGGTTGAATCAAAAGCTAATTGAATTGAAGGAACAGAATATTACTTGCTAGCTTACTTTTAGACGACAGCTTCTCAAAAAATTACTATATCATAGAACTTTTTTTCTGTCATTTAATTAAAAACATGCATACAGTGAAATATTTCAAGCCTTTTTTGTTTTACTTGTGATTAGTTTACAGATCATGAAAATCACTAATCCTGTTTCTCAAAATAGTATAATATTAGATAAGACCAATAAAAACAGGATTTATAATACAGATATTTCGACCTTCTGAAAAGGTTGTTCATTTATGTACTCAATACTCGGGGCTCCATTTGCACAGAAACAATCCCTGATGACTTGAGACTAGCTTTTTACAAGACAGGAAAGGAGTTTCAAAGGATGAGTGACATGGACAAGTCTGGTAACATTTATGAGATTTGACTTGAACTTTTTTATTTTTTATTAAACCTTTATTTAACCAGATAAAAGCATTGAGATAGAATCTCATTTGCAATGCTGACCTGGCCAAGAAGGCAGCAACGTTACACATAACACAAACATATAAAATACAGAGAACACAACTAAGTAAACAAAAGACGAAAAAGCAGTCACTACATTGTGCACATTGGGACAGTAAGAAAGGCACACTGCTTATTACTGCAAGAGCAGCTGGTGGTAAGGACTTCAGACAACTTCAATTTAAAACATGCTATTGAGACAAGTGCCCTCAGTTTGAGGCGTGATTGAAGGTCATTCCAAGACCAAGGACCAGAATGAAAAAGACTCCTTTTCCCAGCCTCAGTCCGCACGGCAGGAACCTGGACCCGTATCCAGGCACTGGGTCTGAGGTTGTGCGAGTCACAAACTGGAGCAAATCTGGCACATATGTGCAGTGGAAGCTTTCCTAAAATGGCTTTACATTAATAAAAACCAATGCTGCATCCTACACATACTAAGTGAGGACCATCCAGTTAGGCTACAGTGTGCATGATGAGTCCTATAGGGTGCATTTGATATATAACGCAGTGCAGCATGGTACAGTGGGTCAAGTTTGGCCAACACAGTGGGACAGGCACATCTATAAATGGTATCACCGTAGTCCAGCTGGGACAGGAATAAGCCAGAGACCAACCTCAGAACTCATCTTGATAAGACTTGATCTGGACATGTTGAATGAAACACAATTAGGGAAATACCAGGTGGCTCCATCACCAAATAGTCAGAATAAGAGTAACCCAATCAAATAAAGTGTATTAGTTCTAAATGGCAAGCCTCTAAAACATAGGTGTGAATATCAATCAATCAATGTTTATTTAAATAGCCCAATATCACAAATGTTACATTTTTCTCAGTGGGCTTCACAGTGTGTACAGAATATCAGAATGACAATACGATACCCTCTGTCCTTAGACCCTCTGTCCTTAGACCCTCTGTCCTTAGACCCTCTGTCCTTAGACCCTCACATCGTACAAGGAAACACTTCCAGAGAAAACCCACAGTTTAAAGGGAACATGGGAGAAACCTCAGGGAGAGCAACAGAGGAGGGATCCCTCTCCCAGGACGGACAGACGTGCAATAGATGCCGTGTGTAATAGTACAGGTTTTATTGAAACTGGAACCTCAAAGGTGGGGAAGGTCATTTTGGAGAAACCAGCTCGAGTGCGCTAGAATTTGAAAATACACAACCGGAAGAAATCTGCTACTTCCTTACAGAGCCCCTCCTCCAACACACGAACGCGCACATGACCAATGAGGGCACGAGATAAGTTTGTGCCCAGATGGAAGGCTGACAGGCAGGTAGGCCATCCAGTTACTTTTATTATGTATTTATTGTCAAAGCACTTCAGATATTCATTGCTATCGGGATGTTAAGAGCATTCCATGGAATATAACAAAAAGTGTATCTCGAGCCGGTTTCTCAAACGTACCCCACCTTTATCTCAAAGTACAGTATACAAATCATCAAATAATTCGGTGAGAGGTCAAGTATAAAGATACTAGAAACGTTAGGGCACACATGTTGACATTGTGCACAGCAGGTGCAGAGCTCCGTACAGGGAAGGCCAACAGAGAGGCCTGGAACTTTCCACTCTCTCCACACTTTGCATCTTTGCAATACAAGACTGTATAACTCCATACCAAGGGTTTGGGTTCGGGCTGGGACACCATATCGCTGTCTGGAACATGTTGTTGAAATACATAATCTGTTGGCGGCAGATTTTGCGAGGCTGCATCTGTTGTTGATGCAACAAGTTTGTGCACATCAGTCCATTTTCCTTTTTCTGTTTCCATATAGCAGAAGCCCAATTCTCTTGCGACTGGCAAAGACTCTTGCGAGCTGGCAGAGAGTCCACAATGGGCCAGATTGTTGAGGGGGAGAAGGTGAAGAGCATCTGCACAGCAGGAGTCAGCAGTTTGACATCACTGTACATTGATCAGGAGGAGGCAGACACAAGGATGGTGCTCCATACATCTTGCAGAGTCATATTCCCGCATCATTGCGAGGTCTGATGACACAGGTGTGGAAGTACTGCTCATATATTATGCAAGCAAATACATGTTTGGTTCATCTCTAGTGTACATGCATGCAGGCCATGGAATGAGAGAGAGATGTCCCCATCAACACCACATGTGAGAACATTGGAAAAGACACGTCTAACTGTCTCCCAGCATGTCGTGCACTCACTGGCTGTGGCTCAACAAGTAGTTTGTACAGAATAGGAAGACAACAGCATCAGCAGGTCGTTTTGTGACCCTGACCAGAGCTGGTTCAGTGCTGTGGGCGGGACGGAAACCGGACTGGAATTTCTCAAAGAGGCCGTTTAGTTGGAGATGGTCCTGAAGCTGGGCGGAAACCACACGTCTAACTGTCTCCCAGCATGTCGTGCACTCACTGGCTGTGGCTCAACAAGTAGTTTGTACAGAATAGGAAAGACAACAGCATTCACCAAACTCAAGACCCATCTGAGCGAGCTCAAAGATCTGGCCCATTGTGGACTCTCTGCCAGCTCGGAAGAGTCTTTGCCAGTCGCAAGAGAATTGTGCTTCTGCTATATGGAAAAAGGAAAATGGACTGTTGTGCACAAACTTGTTGCATCAACAACAGATGCAGCCTCGCAAAATCTGCCGCCAACAGATTATGCATTTCAACATGTGAAGAGCAATGTTCCAGACAGCGATATGGTGTCCCAGCCCGAACCCAAACCCTTGTTATGGAGTCATACAGTCTTGTATTGCAAAGATGCAAAGTGTGGAGGCAGTGGAAAGTTCCAGGCCTCTCTGTTGGCCTTCCCTCTACGGAGTGTGTCCCCTAACGCTTCTAGTATCTAGATACTTGACCTCTCACAGAATGATTTGATGGATTGTATATTGTACTTGGAGTTAAGGTTCCAGTTTCAATACAACCTGTACTATTTACACCTATGGTTTAGAGGCTTGCCATTCAGAACTAATACACTTTATTTGATTGGGTTACTCTTATTCTGACTATTTGGTGATGGAGCCACCTGGTATTTCCCTCTCCAAATATAATGACCCTCAGAGTGAGCATTCTTAACTTATAAGCTATTGTGCCACTTCTCCCCCATTCGGAGTTTGACTGTCTCAGAGAAGAGCTAGGCCTATGTCTAAAGAAATCTCATTTGCAATAGAACTGTACCAGATATTTCCATACAACTACTGGTTAGTGTTCAATAGCACCTACTGGTTAGTGTTCGATAGCACCTACTGGTTAGTGTTCAATAGCACCTACTGGTTAGTGTTCAGTAGCACCTACTGGTTAGTGTTCAATAGCACCTACTGGTTAGTGTTCAGTAGCACCTACTGGTTAGTGTTCAGTAGCAACTACTGGTTAGTGTTCAGTAGCACCTACTGGTTAGTGTTCAATAGCACCTACTGGTTAGTGTTCAATAGCACCTACTGGTTAGTGTTCAGTAGCACCTACTGGTTAGTGTTCAGTAGCACCTACTGGTTAGTGTTCAGTAGCAACTACTGGTTAGTGTTCAGTAGCACCTACTGGTTAGTGTTCAATAGCACCTACTGGTTAGTGTTCAATAGCACCTACTGGTTAGTGTTCAATAGCACCTACTGGTTAGTGTTCAATAGCACCTACTGGTTAGTGTTCAATAGCACCTACTGGTTAGTGTTCAGTAGCACCTACTGGTTAGTGTTCAGTAGCACCTACTGGTTAGTGTTCAATAGCACCTACTGGTTAGTGTTCAATAGCACCTACTGGTTAGTGTTCAATAGCACCTACTGGTTAGTGTTCAGTAGCACCTACTGGTTAGTGTTTAATAGCACCTACTGGTTAGTGTTCAGTAGCACCTACTGGTTAGTGTTCAGTAGCACCTACTGGTTAGTGTTCAATAGCACCTACTGGTTAGTGTTCAATAGCACCTACTGGTTAGTGTTCAATAGCACCTACTGGTTAGTGTTCAATAGCACCTACTGGTTAGTGTTCAGTAGCACCTACTGGTTAGTGTTCAATAGCACCTACTGGTTAGTGTTCAGTAGCACCTACTGGTTAGTGTTCGATAGCACCTACTGGTTAGTGTTCAATAGCACCTACTGGTTAGTGTTCAGTAGCACCTACTGGTTAGTGTTCAATAGCACCTACTGGTTAGTGTTCAGTAGCACCTACTGGTTAGTGTTCAATAGCACCTACTGGTTAGTGTTCAGTAGCACCTACTGGTTAGTGTTCGGTAGCACCTACTGGTTAGTGTTCAATAGCACCTACTGGTTAGTGTTCAATAGCACCTACTGGTTAGTGTTCAATAGCACCTACTGGTTAGTGTTCAATAGCACCTACTGGTTAGTGTTCAATAGCACCTACTGGTTAGTGTTCAGTAGCACCTACTGGTTAGTGTTCAGTAGCACCTACTGGTTAGTGTTCAATAGCACCTACTGGTTAGTGTTCAATAGCACCTACTGGTTAGTGTTCAGTAGCACCTACTGGTTAGTGTTCAGTAGCACCTACTGGTTAGTGTTCAATAGCACCTACTGGTTAGTGTTCAATAGCACCTACTGGTTAGTGTTCAATAGCACCTACTGGTTAGTGTTCAATAGCACCTACTGGTTAGTGTTCAGTAGCACCTACTGGTTAGTGTTCAATAGCACCTACTGGTTAGTGTTCAATAGCACCTACTGGTTAGTGTTCAGTAGCACCTACTGGTTAGTGTTTAGTAGCACCTACTGGTTAGTGTTCAGTAGCACCTACTGGTTAGTGTTCAGTAGCACCTACTGGTTAGTGTTCAGTAGCACCTACTGGTTAGTGTTCAATAGCACCTACTGGTTAGTGTTCAATAGCACCTACTGGTTAGTGTTCAGTAGCACCTACTGGTTAGTGTTCAATAGCACCTACTGGTTAGTGTTCAATAGCACCTACTGGTTAGTGTTCAATAGCACCTACTGGTTAGTGTTCAATAGCACCTACTGGTTAGTGTTCAGTAGCACCTACTGGTTAGTGTTCAACAGCAACTACTGGTTAGTGTTCAATAGCACCTACTGGTTAGTGTCCAGTAGCACCTACTGGTTAGTGTTCAGAAGCACCTACTGGTTAGTGTTCAATAGCACCTACTGGTTAGTGTTCAGTAGCACATACTGGTTAGTGTTCAGTAGCACCTACTGGTTAGTGTTCAATAGCACCTACTGGTTAGTGTTCAGTAGCACCTACTGGTTAGTGTTCAATAGCACCTACTGGTTAGTGTTCAATAGCACCTACTGGTTAGTGTTTAGTAGCACCTACTGGTTAGTGTTCAATAGCACCTACTGGTTAGTGTTCAATAGCACCTACTGGTTAGTGTTCAATAGCACCTACTGGTTAGTGTTCAGTAGCACCCTCGACCAATCAGCAATGGTATATCTTTTAGGGATTTCTGTTTTTCTGAGTCCTATGTTCCTATCACCAAAAGTACAATTTCCGTCTAAACTAAAGCTAAGTTTACAGGTCTATAATTCAGTGTTTCTTTAGTTAAATAATTGTCTGACTATTTGGTGATGTAGGACAGCCACCTGGTTCATACCTCAGCAAATCTGAAGAGGATAAGAGAGGTCACTCTCAAGTTATGGGCTTTTTTGTCACCTTTCCCATTCGACCTGGTCCAATTTGGCTCTTTTTCAGGGGTAGTTAGTTCTAAAGAACAACCAAGAGTCCAAATGAAGTCAAAAATAAGTTACAATTTAGTTTCATTCAACATGTCCAGATCAAGTCTTATCAAGATGAGTTCAAGTCAAATCTCAAAAACTAAAGCCTGCTTTGAGGACTTGCTGCTAGACTATTAGATGTGTTTGAATGACATGAACGTTGTCCAATATATTAACTTCTTAACGTCCAAGGCTCAAGCGACTCAAAGACAACTCTGACGTCCGCAGAAAACATGTAAAACAAGTAGCCTTTCCTCAGATCACTGATTAACAGCATCACTAACTTGCTGCACACGAGACGCAAAGCCCAGCGGTCCAGGGAGGCCCTTGTGATGCATTTACTGTATGTTTCTGACTCCTGTGTTACACATTAAAATGACACACTTGTTCTGACGTCTGAGAAAGCTGATCGTTTTAATGTTCCACCTTTTTCACCGTAAGCAACAACGTCTTTCTGAGGACCTTTGCTCCTTCTTGTCCTGTTTAAAAACCCAAAGCCAAAGACATGTCAGCGATACCTCAGTAGAGAGATGCTCAGAGCTCACTATCAAGGCTGCACACACTGTCTTTTCAATTATTTGTGAGCTGTTTTTTAAAGAGCTTTCTTTAGCCATGACCACTTTTGACGACATCTTGGAGGAAGTGGGGACGTTTGGCCGCTGTCAGAAGCGGATCTTCGCCCTGTTTTGCTTGGTGTCCATGCCCTGGGCCGGGGTCTACGTGGGCATCGTCTTCCAGGGATTCACCCCGGATCACTGGTGCAGAGACCCCGCGGTGGTGGAGAGGAGGCAGACGTGTGGATGGAGCCTGACGGAGGCTCGCAGGCTGACGGTGTCTCAGGGGAACAGATCTGAGAGCAGCTGTGAGCGGTACGAGGTGGACTGGAACTCCACGGCTCTCAGCTGTGATTCAGGGGAGCTGGCCCTCAGCAGAATCCCAACAACGGCTGCCTGCAAGGACGGCTGGGAGTACGACTACGAGGGGAGACAGTCCTTTGTTACTGAGGTTAGTAACAAAGGAAGAAACAATGCTAATATAATTGTCTTCTTACAACTCACTGTTTCCCAAGTTGTGTCGTGCATGTTTGGTGCAGAAATATACATTTATTTAAAAGGAATATATGAGATTTAACAAAAATAGCCACCAGCATGAGAAGAGAGAAATCCTTTCATGACTAACCTGTGTGTGTGTGTGTGTTAGTTTGACCTGGTGTGTGCAGATGGATGGTTGGTGGATTTGTACCAGGCTTCGCTCAACGTGGGCTTCCTGGTGGGGAGCATCGCCATCGGCTACCTGGCGGACAGGTGAGCTTAATATTAGTCTCAATCTGTTTTTGACAGAAAATAAAATATCAGAAAAGTGATTAGTAAAGTATCTGACGTGCAATTCCAATGCATTGCAGAATCAAATCAAAATGCTAAAGAGGAAAACAGGTGATCTTTTACATGAGTGTGGAACAAGCTATCTACTCATACATTGCTGCTACATAAACCTGTTTTATAAAGCATTATTTCTGTCATCGTTTCTCTAACTCTTCTCAGGTTCGGCAGGAAGATCAGCTTCCTGATGTCCAACGTGCTGAACGCGGTCACGGGGATCATGGTGGCCATGGCTCCGAACTACGTGGCGTTACTGGTCTTCAGGACGCTGTGCGGCTTCGGAGTGAAAGGAGGCTGGGTGGCCGGATACGTGCTGCGTAAGAACGACCTTTGACCCCACAGCTGGGATTTACAGACTTCTAACACCAATGTCCCTTCCTTGTTTTTCTATCAAGCCACTAGACGCCTTAAACAGATATGTTTTACTCGTTTTCTTTCCTTTATATTACTTACAGTTGAAGAGTTGCTTTGCCTCCGACGGTTTGGACTAGGGATGGGAATTTGAAATCAAATGAATATTCGATTATATTAGACTCACAAAAAAACGGTTAACCGATTAGCCGAAATCTACATACCCTATACACACCAAGTCGAATGTGTCAAATGTATTGAACTGGTGATCACAGTTGACAGCTATAGGCCTACAGCTTTCATGCTTAAAACATAACTTGGTTTTTAGATGAAAGAGGGATCAGACACGAACAACATAACGGGTTAGGGTAACGTAACCCGTGACAACAGAGATCAACAACCTGTAACAGGGCTATGCACAGAATGGAGCTATTCAATACTCATTGTTCTTTAAGAATATGAGCATGTCTACTCAGGGGAGAGGCGGGTGCGATTCACAACCAGGCCAGCTGTAGAGAAGACCCTCTCAGCTGGGATTTGAGCATAAGATGAGGTTTGAGTCTGCGTGTAGGGAGGGGCAGCAGCCATATCGTTATCTAGAACTAGATCTGATGGATTTGGACATAAACGCGAGTGAAGTATAACCGGACGCGAGAGAGAGAGAGAGAGATCAGCAGCTCTGCCCGCTGTGAGGGACCGGTGAGCGGAGCAACACACCTTTAGACCGAACACACTTAGCTATGGCACTGTCGTATACATTGAATTATTCCATTTGATCATATGTAATCAACTTCGGCACCCCTCCCAACAACAAAAGAAAGAAGAATAATAAAAAATATTCATAACCCATATTCGAATACCTGAATCATTTTGAATAATCGATTCATCGTTCCCATCCCTTGTTTGGATGATATTATACGATAAATAACAAACTTTGACACGTGCAGAGAAAAGAGGCCTTTACAGTCAAAACTCAAAGAAAATAACAAACAACTTCTTTCTGTCTTGATAAGGCTTATATAACTCGATAACTTAAAGGGTAATTGAACGTCCGTCACTTTAGAGGAGGCGCCGTGGGGATTGTAGTCTTTCATAGTGTTAGTAAAGTGTCTAATATTCCGTAAAAAAGCAGACACATTGTATTTATTTTGTACGTCGTACACCTCGTCCAAAGCATTGCAGAATCAAAGCAAAATGCTCAAGAGGAAAACAGGTTGACTACAGACGTCACAATTAGTTGGCCTTTCTTATAAAAACAAAATGCTGGCTCTAACAACCAGCTTTGTTATTATTATTATTATCAAAACACGTTGTTATTGTTATCCTCTCAGTCACGGAGCTGGTGGGGGTGGAGTACAGACGCACAGTGGGGGTCCTGTACCAGATGTTCTTCAGCGTCGGCATCCTCATCCTCCCTCTGCTCGCATACTTAATCTCTGACTGGCGCTGGCTGCAGGTCGCCATCACCGCCCCTTACTTCATCTTCCTCTCATACTACTGGTGAGAAAACACAATGTAATGCTTTAAACATGGAGGGAACCGGTTCTCAGTTTCATCCCACAGGCCATCACACTGTTAAACACCTTAGAAAGAACATCCATAACATTCATCTGTTTGCAACTTACACATTATTCATCTAATACATCATATATGTATATAGACTCTCCTTTCACTATTGGATCTGTTGTATTGTGTTGCACTGTTGGAGGAGCCTGTGACTTAAGATTTTCATTTTCATAACTACAGTGTTAATTACGTCAACGAAAACTATGACGAAATATATATTTAGTTTTCGTTGACGAGACCAGACGGGACTAAGGTGTTAATGGTGGACTATCGGACATTCAAAATGCAGCATATTTCCCCCAAGTGTCCGTCTTGTCGGTCAAAACGCATTTTACGCTTCTAACTTGAAATATCATTATTTCCGCTCTCTTCACTCCAGAAGAGCGATCTCCCTGTGCCTGTATGTGGCGGGGGGCGGGGCCTAACTCTCTCCCTCTCTCTCTGTGTGCGGGGGGCAATGACTTTGGATGGTAGAGCTATGGTCACTTTTCCAGTATGAATTATCTCCATCACAAAGCATACGTAACTAAATAAACACATATATAGATTAACTACATAACAGATGACAAATCCAAAAAGAAATAATAGTAATAATAATATTACAAATACAAGAATGGATACATTATTAATACTCAGGTATACATTCATTCCCCAATTCATTTCTATTGAAGTCCAAACAAATTGAAACATGTAAGCCGCTGTAAAACGATGTTACGTCGACTTACAACCACACTATAGTGCATTGTGAACTATGGACTCATCATGTCCAATAGCAGGGTTCATATAAAGGCTTTATTTTGACCTTTGAAGCTTCCTTAGCAGACATTCATTCTTGCAGCTTCAACACTTTTAGTTCCCTGCTTTTGGTGTACATAATTCATTGGTATGATGGTTTCTCCTAAGCTGGATGTCCCATTGGACCTCGCAGTATTAAAACCTTGTATATTTGCAGGCAACAATACGAACGTTGTTGTGTTTGCTTGATGAGAGTTTTGTATCTGCAGGTTTATCCCAGAGTCTCCCCGATGGCTTCTCTCTCAGAAACAGAATGCCAAAGCTGTGAAGATCACGCAGGCCATGGCCAAAGAGAACAAGAAGACGCTGTCCAAGAACATCGAGGTACTGCTGGGATTTTAAAAAACAAACAAAATGCATCTGGTAAAATAGAGTTAAGGAAAAGAAAAACACTTTTTTTCAAACTGTATTTCCTGCTTTTAACACCGCTTTCTTACATTTTTCAAAAGCGAGCACGATATTGAAAATGTTGCACACACCCATCCGCTGCATTGCCGAATCAGCGCTTTGTTTATATGAATTGTTAAGTATTTGAAATGGTGCATCTTCTGCAGACTCTGACGGATGATAACGCACAATCCCGCACCGCCTCCTTCATGGACCTGATCAGAACTCCAAACATGAGAAAAAACACTCTCATCCTCAGCTTCAACTGGTGAGTAAGAATGTGATTGTAGCTACAAATTACAATGTTTATGTTTCATGACATTTTGACTGAGATTAGAGTAGATGACTACAACTCCCAGGGTGCCTTTCAGTCTGAAACAAATTACTTGAAAGGAACATTTGACACATTGTATGTGGATTTTCAATCAGTGTTGATGGTAAATGTGCTCAATTAAAGTAAGACATTCTTCAGTGCTAACTTAGTCAAAAGTGCTAACTTAGTAAAAAGTGCTAACTTAGTAAAAAGTGCTAACTTAGTATAGCAGTCAAATGAAATCTTATTTTACTTCTTGAAAGCTCATTATGTTCGTTAACAGCTGTGGGTTTTCAGATTGGATTGTAGGTGTGAGATTAGATTAATCTAACAACATGAAATCCTAAACTAGTGGTGTAACATAAAATGTACAGAGGTTAAATAATTGCTTTACTTTACAGACACCTTAACAAGCTGCAGTGTTAATGTTAAAGGTCACCTGTTATGCAAAATCCACTTCTCCATGTCTCTTCTACATCAACATGTGTCCCCCTCTTCTTCATGTCTCTTCATGTCTCCTTCTACATCAAAATGTGTCCCCATCTTCTTCATGTCTCTTCCACAGTCAACATGTGTCCCCTCTTCTTCATGTCTCTTCTACATAAACATGTGTCCCCTCTCTCATTCTCCTTCTACATCAACATGTGTCCCTCTTCTTCATGTCTCTTCTACATCAACATGTGTCCCCTCTTCTTCATCGTCTCTTCTACATCAACATGTGTCCCCTCTTCTTCATGTCTCTTCTACATCAACATGTGTCCCTCTTCTTCATGTCTCTTCTACATCAACATGTGTCCTCCTCTTCTTCATGTCTCTTCTACATCAACATGTGTCCTCTCTTCTTCATGTCTCTTCTACATCAACATGTGTCCCCTCTTCTTCATGTCTCTTCTACATCAACATGGTCCCCCTCTTCTTCATGTCTCTTCTACATCAACATGTGTCTCCTCTTCTTAATGTGTCTTCTACATCAACATGTGTCCCCTCTTCTTCATGTCTCTTTACATCAACCAGTGTCTCCTCTTCTTCATGTCTCTTCTACATCAAACATGTGTCCCCTCTTGCTTCATGTGTCTTCTACATCAACCATGTGTCCCCCTCTTCTTCATGTCCTCTTCTACATCAACATGTGTCCCCTCTTCTTCAGGTCTCTTCCACATCAACATGTGTCCCCTCTTCTTCATGTCTCTTCTACATCAACATGTGTCCCCTCTTCTTCATGTCTCTTCTACATCAACATGTGTCCCCTCTTCTTCATGTGCTCTCTACATCAACCTGTGTCCCCTCTTCTTCATGTCTTCTTCCACATCAACATGTGTCCCCTCTTCTTCATGTCTCGTTCTACTCAACATGGTGTCCCCCTCTCTTCATGTCTCTTCTACATCAACATGTGTCCCCTCTTCTTCATGTCCTCTTCTACATCAACATGTGTCCCCTTCTTCTTCATGTCTCTTCTACATCAACATGTGTCCCCTCTTCTTCATGTCTCTTCTACATCAACATGTGTCCCCTCTTCTCCATGTCTCTTCTACATCAACATGTGTCCCCCTCTTCTTCATGTCTCTTCCTCATCAACATGTGTCCCCTCTTCTTCATGTCTCTTCTACATCAACATGTGTCCCCTCTTCTTCATGTCTCTTCTACATCAACATGTGTCCCCTCTTCTTCATGTCTCTTCTACATCAACATGTGTCCCCTCTTCTTCATGTCTCTTCTACATCAACATGTGTCCCCTCTTCTTCATGTCTCTTCTACATCAACATGTGTCCCCTCTTCTTCATGTCTCTTCTACATCAACATGTGTCCCCTCTTCTTCATGTCTCTTCTACATCAACATGTGTCCCCTCTTCTTCACGTCTCTTCTACATCAACATGTGTCCCCTCTTCTTCAAGTCTCTTCTACATCAACATGTGTCCCCTCTTCTTCATGTCTCTTCTACATCAACATGTGTCCCCTCTTCTTCATGTCTCTTCCTCATCAACATGTGTCCCCTCTTCTTCATGTCTCTTCTACATCAACATGTGTCCCCTCTTCTTCATGTCTCTTCTACATCAACATGTGTCCCCTCTTCTTCAGTCTCTTCTACATAACATGTGGTCCCCTCTTGCTCTTCATGTCTCTTCCTCATCAACATGTGTCCCCTCTTCTTCATGTCTGTTCTACATCAACATGTGTCCCCTCTTCTTCAAGGTCTCTTCTACATCAACATGTGTCCCCTCTTCTTCAAGTCTCTCTACATCAACATGTGTCCCCTCTTCTCCATGTCTCTTCTACATCAACATGTGTCCCCTCTTCTTCATGTCTCTTCTACATCAACATGTGGTCCCCTCTTCTCCAGTGTCTCTTCGACATCAACATGTGTCCCCTCTTCTGTCAGGTCTCTTCTACAATTCAACATGTGGGTCCCTCTCTTCTCCATGTCTCTTCTACATCAACATGTGTCCCCCTCTTCTTCATGTCTCTTCTACATCAACATGTGTCCCCCTCTTCGTCCAATGTCTCTTCTACATCAACATGTGTCCCCTCTTCTCCATGTCTCTTCTACATCAACATGTGTCCCCTCTTCTTCATGTCTCTTCTACATCAACATGTGTCCCCTCTTCTCCATGTCTCTTCTACATCAACATGTGTCCCCTCTTCTTCAAGTCTCTTTCTACATCAACATGTGTCCCCTCTTCTTCATGTCTCTTCTACATCAAACATGTGTCCCCTCTTCCTCATGTCTCGTCTACATCAACATGTGTCCCCTCTTCTTCATGTCTCTTCTACATCAACATGTGTCCCCTCTTCTTCATGTCTCTTCTACATCAACATGTGTCCCCTCTTCTTCATGTCTCTTCTACATCAAACATGTGTCCCCTCTTCTCCATGTCTCTTCTACATCAACATGTGTCCCCTCTTCCTCATGTCTCTTCTACATCAACATGTGTCCCCTCTTCTTCAAGTCTCTTCTACATCAACATGTGTCCCCTCTTCTTCATGTCTCTTCTACATCAACATGTGTCCCCTCTTCTTCATGTCTCTTCTACATCAACATGTGTCCCCTCTTCTTCAAGTCTCTTCTACATCAACATGTGTCCCCTCTTCTTCATGTCTCTTCTACATCAACATGTGTCCCCTCTTCTTCAAGTCTCTTCTACATCAACATGTGTCCCCTCTTCTTCATGTCTCTTCTTCATCAACATGTGTCCCCTCTTCTTCATGTCTCTTCTACATCAACATGGTGTCCCCTCTTCCTCATGTCTCTTCTACATCAACATGTGTCCCCTCTTCTTCATGTCTCTTCTACATCAACATGTGTCCCCTCTTCTTCAAGTCTCTTCTACATCAACATGTGTCCCCTCTCTTCATGTCTCTTCTTCATCAACATGTGTCCCCTCTTCTTCATGTCTCTCTACATCAACATGTGTCCCCCTCTTCTTCATGTCTCTTCTTCATCAACACGTGTCCCCTCTTCTTCATGTCTCTTCTACATCAACATGTGTCCCCTCTTCCTCATGTCTCTTCTACATCAACATGTGTCCCCTCTTCTTCATGCTCTTCTACATCAACATGGGGGTCCCCTGCTTCCTTCATGTCTCTTCTACATCAACATGTGTCCCCGTCTTCTTCATGTCTCTTCTTCATCAACATGTGTCCCCTTCCTTCTTCACGTCTCTTCTACATCAACAATGTGTCCCCTCTTCTTCATGTCTCTTCTACATCAACATGTGTCCCCTTCGATCTTCATGTCTCTTCTACATCAACATGTGTCCCCATCTTCTCCATGTCTCTTCTACATCAACATGTGTCCCCTCTTCTCCATGTCTCTTCTACATCACATGTGTCCCACTCTTCTCCATGTTTCTTCTACATCAACTGTGTCCCCCTCTTCTTCATGTCTTCTTCCACATCAACATGTGTCCCCTCTTCTTCATGTCTCTTCTTACATCAAACAACATGTGTCCCCTCTTCATCATGTCTCTTCTACATCAACATGTGTCCCCTCTTCTTCATGTCTCTTCTACATCAACATGTGTCCCCTCTTCTCCATGTCTCTTCTACATCAACATGTGTCCCCTCTTCTCCATGTCTCTTCTACATCAACATGTGTCCCCTCTTCTCCATGTTTCTTCTACATCAACATGTGTCCCCTCTTCTTCATGTCTCTTCCACATCAACATGTGTCCCCTCTTCTTCATGTCTCTTCTACATCAACATGTGTCCCCTCTTCTTCATGTCTCTTCTACATCAACATGTGTCCCCTCTTCTTCAAGTCTCTTCTACATCAACATGTGTCCCCTCTTCTTCATGTCTCTTCCTCATCAACATGTGTCCCCTCTTCTTCATGTCTCTTCTACATCAACATGTGTCCCCTCTTCTTCATGTCTCTTCCTCATCAACATGTGTCCCCTCTTCTTCAAGTCTCTTCTACATCAACATGTGTCCCCTCTTCTTCAAGTCTCTTCTACATCAACATGTGTCCCCTCTTCTTCATGTCTCTTCCTCATCAACATGTGTCCCCTCTTCTTCAAGTCTCTTCCTCATCAACATGTGTCCCCTCTTCTTCATGTCTCTTCTACATCAACATGTGTCCCCTCTTCTTCATGTCTCTTCCTCATCAACATGTGTCCCCTCTTCTTCAAGTCTCTTCCTCATCAACATGTGTCCCCTCTTCTTCAAGTCTCTTCTACATCAACATGTGTCCCCTCTTCTTCAAGTCTCTTCTACATCAACATGTGTCCCCCTCTTCTTCATGTCTCTTCTACATCAACATGTGTCCCCTCTTCCTCATGTCTCTTCTACATCAACATGTGTCCCCCTCTTCTTCATGTCTCTTCTACATCAACATGTGTCCCCTCTTCTTCAAGT
The DNA here is from genome assembly GCF_902827175.1 of Gymnodraco acuticeps. Lineage (NCBI taxonomy): Eukaryota > Metazoa > Chordata > Actinopteri > Perciformes > Bathydraconidae > Gymnodraco > Gymnodraco acuticeps. Next base: position 38,720 of record NW_022991530.1, read on the forward strand.
CTCTTCTACATCAACATGTGTCCCCTCTTCTTCATGTCTCTTCTACATCAACATGTGTCCCCTCTTCTTCATGTCTCTTCTACATCAACATGTGTCCCCTCTTCTTCAAGTCTCTTCTACATCAACATGTGTCCCCTCTTCTTCATGTCTCTTCTTCATCAACATGTGTCCCACTCTTCTTCATGTCTCTTCTACATCAACATGTGTCCCCTCTTCCTCATGTCTCTTCTACATCAACATGTGTCCCCTCTTCTTCATGTCTCTTCTACATCAACATGTGTCCCCTCTTCTTCATGTCTCTTCTACATCAACATGTGTCCCCTCTTCTTCAAGTCTCTTCTACATCAACATGTGTCCCCTCTTCTTCATGTCTCTTCTTCATCAACATGTGTCCCCTCTTCTTCATGTCTCTTCTACATCAACATGTGTCCCCTCTTCTTCATGTCTCTTCTTCATCAACACGTGTCCCCTCTTCTTCATGTCTCTTCTACATCAACATGTGTCCCCTCTTCCTCATGTCTCTTCTACATCAACATGTGTCCCCTCTTCTTCATGTCTCTTCTACATCAACATGTGTCCCCTCTTCTTCATGTCTCTTCTACATCAACATGTGTCCCCTCTTCTTCATGTCTCTTCTTCATCAACATGTGTCCCCTCTTCTTCACGTCTCTTCTACATCAACATGTGTCCCCTCTTCTTCATGTCTCTTCTACATCAACATGTGTCCCCTCTTCTTCATGTCTCTTCTACATCAACATGTGTCCCCTCTTCTCCATGTCTCTTCTACATCAACATGTGTCCCCTCTTCTCCATGTTTCTTCTACATCAACATGTGTCCCCTCTTCTTCATGTCTCTTCCACATCAACATGTGTCCCCCTCTTCTTCATGTCTCTTCTACATCAACATGTGTCCCCTCTTCATCATGTCTCTTCTACATCAACATGTGTCCCCTCTTCTCCATGTCCTCTTCTACATCAACATGTGTCCCCTCTTCTTCATGTCTCTTCTACATCAACATGTGTCCCCTCTTCTTCATGTCTCTTCTACATCAACATGTGTCCCCTCTGTGGAAAGAGACTCTGAAAGTTTCAGGAACAAAGATTCTCTCTCTTTTTGATCCATTTCTATAAAAACCTGTCTGAAAATGAGCTGATCAGATTTTGGCCACTTTATGATGTCATAACGATGTGTTGTCTTGTGTAACCATTAGCCAATCAGCAACCAAGGTAACCCCCCCCCCCCTTATCACCTGAATCTCCTCCTAGAGCACCATTGAGTTCTTTGTAACCAAATGTCTCTCAGAGGGGCGTGGGGAGGGGCTCCTTATTTTCATCTAAAGTAACAGTTTCGGGGTTATCTCATTCTGAACAGAACTTCGGAAAAAAACAAACAGAAATGTTCCTTGTCTCCCGCAGGTTCACCAGTGCTGTGGTGTACCAGGGTCTGATCATGAGGCTGGGGATTCTGGGAGGAAACGTCTACATCGACTTCCTGATCTCCGGCCTGGTGGAGTTCCCCGCTGCCTTCCTCATCCTCTTCACCATCGAACGCATCGGCAGACGCATCCCCTTCGCCTCCGCCAACATCATGGCTGGAGCCGCTTGTTTGATCACCGCCTTCATCCCTGACAGTGAGCCAATCAGAAGTCCTCAGAGTATCATTTCCTGGTTCCCTGAAAGCCTTCCTTTGACTGTTTCTCTCTCTCTCTTTGCTTGCAGGCATGTTCTGGTTCAAGACGGTGGCGGCCTGCATCGGTCGGCTGGGGATCACCATGGCCTTTCAGATGGTGGTGTTTGTGAACACTGAGCTCTACCCAACGTTTGTCAGGTAAATATAGAAACTGTCCACACTCTGAAAGTCTAAATTGTTGTTTGGGAGGGATGGGGTTAGGGTTAGGGTTAGGGTTAGGGTTAGGGGTTAGGGTTAGGGTTAGGGTTAGGGTTAGGGTTAGGGTTAGGGTTAGGGTTAGGGTTAGGGGGTTAGGGTTAACCAATACAAAAGACACTTCCAAAAATGCCTTTTGTATTGGTTTATTGGATAGGGACAGTACAAAGTATAGGATGTAAAAATGCTAACTTAAATCTGTAGTCACTAAATACACAAGTAAAAAATTCAAAATGCATTTGATTACATTAAAAGTCATCACAGTTAGGTTTGCCATTATTTAAGATCCTGAAAGTGAACTTTCCCTTATTGGACAGGGATTAACCTTTTCAATATCTCCTTCCCTTACGGACAACACAGTTTGTCCAAATGTTGTTGTGGTGAAAGTATGTTAGCATGTTAGCCTGCTTAAGGTCCATGCTAAAAGTTAGCAAGGTAAAATGTTATGTTACACGCTAAACGCCAGACTTCGCTGCTGTACATCCATATTAATTACCTGAATATTCTATCATGCTCAGTGAGTGTGAGATTCTCCCTAAATTGAACAGATAATCCCTTTCATTTAGCTAACAGTATGCATTTTCCACTGTTGACAGCCTCAGGTAAATGAATGTGGAGCATACACCACGTATTTGCACAGGTTTAGTGGACACAAAAGCTGTGAATTCCCCCCTCAGTGTTTTAAAAATAGACACACTGTATGTGCATATTATCTCTAACTGAACCAAACCCAATGATCTGGTTGTCTCTTCTGTCTCTAGGAACTTTGGAGTGTCTGTTTGCTCGACTCTGTGTGACGTCGGAGGCATCGTGGCTCCCTTCCTGCTCTACAGGCTGGCCGTCATCTGGCTGGAGCTGCCTCTCATCATCTTCGGTGGGTTTTATATTAATATGAGCGATAAAAAACGAATAAAAGTGATAAAAACTATGACACTTATGGTTAGAAAAATCTCTCTCGTCTCCGGCTTGAGCTTCAATCTCAGGATCCATGTGTCTGTGATCCTCTCCAGAATGGAAGTAGTCATCACATACAGAGCATCAACTAGTTCCTGAACAGTGTCCTTCACATGCTGATATCCAAGAGAGGGAGTTACACAGTCACAAGATGGAGGAATAGAAAGCAGTATTCAATGTTTACTTCAGATTAGCTCCACGTCAGAAATGAGCATGCTTGATGTCTATCTCCATAGAGGCTGAATCATCATGTTAATCACATAGCTATCATATGCCTCAAACAGTCCTGATGCTCTTCTAGGTAATCACACATCCTGTCATGTTCACAGCTACAGTTGGGATACCTTTGTTATCATGTGGACTCTGATATTGGAAGAGGACATTCAGAACACTTATTATCTTGTCTGTGTTGTGCAGGGTGTCTTGCCTTCGTGGCGGGGGGTCTGGTTTTGCTGCTTCCTGAGACCAGAGGCATGCCGCTGCCCGACACCATCGACGACATCGAGCACCCCGAGAGGTGAGAATCCAGCCGTTTATTTAATATATCCATCTTTATACGACACATTTTGGCATAATCCATTGTGTGAATAAATAAGTCTGAAAGGCTTTGTATCTGTGTGTATGTATATTTAAGATCCAGTTTCTTACCTATTGTTGAAGATGCCTTGGTGTTTTCACAATAACATGCATTCGTTCAGGGGCTGCAACCATACTTGCCAACCCTCCCGATTTTCGCGGGAGACTCCCGATTGCATTGCCCTCTCCCGGTTTCCTCCCGGGGTCATATTTCTCCCGATTTCTGACAAAATCTGATTTACTCAGGACTGTTTCCACTCAGACTTTAATACAGCTACACCATTGTTTGGTTTCCATGGCAGCGCGTCTCTTTAGTCTGAGAGGGTGAGCCAATAGTCATAGAAAACAGAACAAGAATCGACAACTCGACCCTCTGCTCACTCCTTTCCTGTAAAATACTGGTCCAGCCCACACACCCATATGCTCCATCAAGGATGGTGCTACAGGCCGCAAGGCAGTGCACTTACAACTACAATAAGCATGTTAATGTTAATCTAATACAGCTCCGGCGGTCCACTAACACCCCCCCCCCCCCCCCCCCCCCCCCCCCCGCGCGCGGTGGTTTTGAAATGCTCCCGATTTCTGAGGTCTCAAGGTGGGCAGGTATGGCTGCAACAAAGGCTAAATGTTTGTTATGGATACATTTTGGAGGTTTTATTCTCAATTAAAAGTGTTATTTATGTCATGAAATAGTGAAAAATGTTTGTTATGATTGTCGTCTTAAATTGTCCTGTTGATCCGGACCAACCAGAAACTATTTATATTATTGTTTTTTGTCATAAATAACAGTAAATGTATAACAAAAACGACAACAATAACACATACAAGTGAATGAGCACGATATCCTGTGAACAATGCAACATTAAATATTATTAAAAAAAATTGTTATAAGGCAAAAAAACAGGTTCATTTATGAAACAAATTTCAGCAAAAGGTGAACAGAACTAACTGTGTGTGTGTGGTGTGTGTGTGCTGTGTGTGTGTGTGTGTGGTGTGTGTGTGTGTGTGTGTTGTGTTGTGTGTGTGTGTGTGTGGTGTGTGTGTTGTGTGTGTGTGTGTGGTGTGTGTGTGTGTGTGTGGTGTGTGTGTGTGTGTGTGTGTGTGCGTGTGTGTTCAGGAGGATGGAGAAAGCCATCCTGAGGAACCCAGCAGCGGACCAACCTGCTTCCCACTGTAAACATATGCAACAACAAAGAAACAGCTATGGTTTAACTGCGACTGACAGAAGTATTTTTTTTTTATACTCTTTTTTGGATTTCACTGCTGTGTCAAAGTTTCCTCTGAATATTCTTACACACAGACGATTTAAGCCTCAGGGACGAGTGACGTTGGATTGAAGTGTGTGAAGAGAGACGTTAATCATGTTATTATAATTATTATCATTATTATTATTATTAGGGGCGACTGTGGTTTAGTGTGATGATCACAGGTTCAATCAACATGTTGTTGTGTCCTTGAGCAAGGCACTTCACCCTAAAAGCTCCTGCGGGTATTAGTGTTGCACGGTGTACCGATACTTGAAAGGTACCGCGATACCCTGCCGTTAAAAACGGTACGATTCCTCCGTTTCATTAGTATCGGTACTTTAAGAATGACGGGGGAAAGTACTCCGGTGAGAAAGCGCCGTTTTAATAAGAGCCGTGTGTGTTCAGCGCTCTGCTTCCACTCCCTGCACTGCAGCCGTGCCTGCAGTCCCGCCCCTCTCAAGCACGCTCTAAGTGCCTCCCCTCTCTCAAGCACTCTCTCAAGCACGCTCTAAGTCCCTCTGCCAGAGCATGTGAGAAAACGAGAAGCATGGCTGCAAGTGGGAGTGCAGCTGCCGCTGCGTCTCGGCTTGTTGTCACAAAAGACGCCAGAAGCTAAATTTGGAAGTATTTGAGCTATATCTCTGACAGTGAGGGCAAGCCTACGGACACCACGAGGCCCGTCTGTGAGACATGTTTTAGATCCCTGCAAACCAAGGGAGCCAACACATCAGACTTCGCTAAGCACCCGCAGACCGGAATCCAGAGCTGTTTAAAGAATTTAAAGACAGACAGGTTAGCGAATGTGATAGATAACATAATTACATCATGCTCAAGCCCATGCCTTCAAACAAGTGTAATTTATTTTGTGACAAACGAACGTTTTCGTAGTTTGACGAGGCAATTCATGGCAATGATAACTGTCTAATATGGCTATCTTTTTAGCTAACTTACCAATGTGGCTAACATCTGCAATATACATTTTGTCAATAATTATTTATATTACTGTACTATTACATGTTAATAAAATATAAAAAAAATTATATTTTATAAAACAAAAAGGTTGTTTGAGATGATGCTTAATTGTATTTAATACGAATTATTGTCATTTATTTTGTTTATTGTTCTCATTGTTTAAAAGTTTGTGTTATAGTTATGGTTCTGGTGTGAAATAAAGCACAATAATTACATTTAAGACTTTTTTAAGACATTTATTCCCTTTTTTTTAGAAAAGTATCGAAAAAGAATCGGAATCGCAATTCTTGACTTGGTATCGGTATCGAAACCAAAATGTTGGTATCGTGCCAACACTAGTGGGTATTGTCCACAGTATTGATGTATTACATGTCTATTATATGTCGTGTAAAGTGCTTTGAGCACTTGGAAAAAATGCTGTAATTAATACCATGAATTATTATTTTTATTAAATTATCAAAGAGCTTTCTATTAACATAACATGAGCGGAAAGTGTTTATAAAAACATGTATTAAACATTTTCCCTGACCTCACATTGAGCATTTTGGTTTTCAGTTTCTATCTTCTGCTGCATCAACTAACATCAGACATGTCTTTTTTTTGGTTGGTTTAGTCACTTAGTTTGTTGGTTAGTTAGTAAGTTAGTTATTTGATTAGTTGGTTAGTTTGTAGTTTTTAAGTGAGTTAGGTAATAAGTTAGTGATAGTAGTCAACTTGTTAGAGAATAAGTCAATCAGTAAGTGAGTTAGTCAGTTAATTTATCAGTTAGTTAGTTAGTTGGTTTGTAAGTTAGTTAGTTAGTTGGTTACTAAGTCGACTAGTTTGTCAGTTAGCTAGCCAATCAGTGAGTCAGTTAGTAAGTTAGTTAATTTCTAAGTTTGTCAGTTATTAAGTTAGTCAGCTAATCAGTTAGTCAGAAAGTCATTTAGCTAGTCAGTTAGTCAGTCTGTTATTTATTTTGTCAGTTAGTCAGTTAGTTTATTAGTCAGTCAGTTTGTCAGTCAGTCAGAAAGTCAGTCTGTAAGTCAGTCAGTTTGTCAGTCAGTCTGTAAGTCAGTCAGAAAGTCAGTCTGTTATTTATTTTGTCAGTTAGTTAGCTAATCAGTCAGTCAGTTTATTAGTTAGTCAGTCAGTCAGTCAGTTTATTAGTTAGTCAGTCAGTCAGTCAGTTTATTAGTTAGTCAGTCAGTTAGAGTTATTTAGCTAGATATACTTTATTAATCCCAAATTGGAAAATTATTTTGTTACAGGACAAGTGTGCTCAACATTAAAATACAAATACTTAAGAGGGGAAAGAGTGAACAATTAAAAATAAAAATGAAACATAGTATAAACAAATATAACTATAAACAATAATACAATATACAACATTCTGGATAATTAAAATGTTCTTTAAAAAGGTCAAGAATACTGCAGTAGCAGGAATATAGGCTCATAATATACTGTATACATATAATGGTATATAATTGCGATTATCCATGATTGATAACAGCTTGTTAAGATAATCATAAGTCAGTTAGTTAGTTAGTTAGTAAGTTAGTTAGTTAGTTGTCCTCTGCAACAGCTTAACTGGTCTTCACATATAGAGCTGTCCATGGCCAAGCCCCAGCCTACATCAATGACCTGATCCACCCGCACATCACAACCCGGGCCCTGAGGTCCTCTGAGCAAGGCCTCCTAAGGGTGCCCCGAACCAGGCTAAAGACTAAGGGTGACCGTGCCTTTGAGGTGGTGGCCCCAAGGCTTTGGAACAAACTCCCCCAGATAATAAAAACCTCGGCCTCAATAGAGATTTTTAAGGGGCAGTTAAAGACACACCTGTTCCGACAGGCCTTTGGGTCGTCGGAGGAGGTGAGTTAGTGGCTGTCTTTTTTATTGGTGTTTTGTCGTATGTTTTATCCTAAGTATTACCTGCTGCTCTTTTATCCCTTTTATTCTACATTTTATAGTTGTACTTTGAATTGTGTCCTGTGTACTGTACTGTAAAGCACTTTGTACATCCGTGTTGAGAAGGGTGCTATATAAATAAAGTTTTACTTACTTACTTACTTAAATGCACCATATTAAATGCATCCATGTGATTGTTATTTCAAAAGTGTTTGTAGAGAAATGGTAACCAAATTAACTTTTTCCCCATCATACTTCACACAGGAACTTGAAGAGTTAAATGAATGCTATCCGAATGCTTAATTATCCCAAAGAAAAAAAGAGTAGAAACAGCTGTGTCTTGTGACATAATCAGGCACATTTTCTATCTGTTGTGCAAGCCTGGAGGCACACTCACAGAATACAAACTGAATTTGTTTTGGCTCGGTTCAGGATCACTTAATGCGTAACTTGTTCTCTGTTTAGCTCTATTAAACGGTAACATATTCCACTGCATTAACTAAATCCAACCGGCTTTTTTCTGGACTTTAGCTTAATTTTGAGCAGAGGTCTAAATCTGCTAAACAGATTTCTGGCATTGCACAGAGATCCTTTGTGTGCAGTCTATATTAAGCTTATTTTTTAATATCATAACTTGGATCACAGCAGCTATGGCGACCTTTGATGACCTCTTGGAGGAGGCTGGAACTTTCGGCCGCTGTCAGAAGCGCGTCTTCGCCATGCTCTGTCTGCTGTCTCTGCCTCTCTCAGGGGTCTACGTGGGCATCGTCTTCCAGGGATTCACCCCGGATCACTGGTGCAGAGACCCCGCAGTGGTGGAGAGGAGGCAAGCCTGTGGATGGAGCTTGACGGAGGGTCTGGGGAACAGATCTGAGAGCAGCTGTGAGCGGTACGAGGTGGACTGGAACAAAACCACTCTCAGCTGTGATCCTCTGTACCTGAATCTCAGCAAAGCAACTCCCTGCAAGGTGAGTCCTCAGCAGAGAGTACACACATCCTTTACTCAAGTAGAAGTACAGATACTCGTGTTTAAAAATCCTCTGGTAAAAGTAGAAGTACTGACTAAACTTCTTTACTCAACTGAAAGTAAAGAAGTTTGGGCTTTGAAATGTACTTAAATAAAAAGTACCCATAACTAGCAGCTATTTTAAAGAGTACCTGACCTCCCTTTATATTAATAGAACAATAATGTCATTGTTAGCTAATGAATGTTTCCATGCTGAACAACGGCAACATGACAACGTTTCCATTGGTCCCTCTTCTTTAGAGAAGACCAGGAAATGATGGATACACGGATCGTGTTCAAATCAATAGGCACGCAATGACTCTAAATAATAATGATCACGCCACACACATTCAAACTAAAGGAACCAGCCTGTTTGGAAAATGTAAGAAGTAGAAAGTACAGGTATTTGAGTTCAACATGTGAGAAGTAGAAAGTACAGGTATTTGAGTTCAACATGTGAGAAGTAGAAAGTACAGGTATTTGGGTTCAACATGTAAGAAGTAGAAAGTACAGGTATTAGCATCACTTGGGCCACTTGGGTGGGTGGAGGGGGTCCGGAGGAGGGACTCGGGCGGACGGCCCGGGGGCAAGGCAGAGTTTGAGGAGGGGGTCTCCGGCGGACGGCCCGGGGGCAAGGCAGAGTCCATGGAGGGGCGAAAGCCACAGCGGGCGAACTCATGGGGCCGAGGGCAAAGACCACAGCACTCAGGGGACCGGGCTCGAGGGCGAAGACCGCGGCTCTCAGGGGGCCGGGCCCGAGGGCGAAGACCGGACAGCTCCGGAGGCCGGGCAGGACCCGGTGTCGACCGGAGAGGAACCGGAGCCGGTAGGACAGGTGTCGGCAATATCCCCCACGGAAGAGGACAAGGAGTTGACAGGACCCCCGGTGAGACCGGTGATGGCGGGGCCTCCAACGGAACAGGACATGGGGTTGGCAGGACCCCCTACAGAAGAGCAGTCGGCGAGATCCCCAACGGGACAGGACATGGAGTTAGCAGGACCCCCGACGAAACAGGTGTCGGCTGGACCTCCAACGGCACAGGACATAGGGTTGGCAGGACCCCCGGCAGGAGAGTAGTCGGCGGGACCTCCAACGGCACAGGACATAGGGTTGGCAGGACCCCTGGCAGAAGAGTTGTTGGCGGGACCCCCAGAGGCACAGGACACAGGGTTGGCAGGACCCCCGGCAGAAGAGCAGTCGGCGAGATCCCCAACGGGACAGGACATGGAGTTAGCAGGACCCCCGACGAAACAGGTGTCGGCTGGACCTCCAACAGCACAGGACATAGGGTTGGCAGGACCCCCGGCAGGAGAGTAGTCGACGGGACCTCCAACGGCACAGGACATAGGGTTGGCAGGACCCCCGGCAGAGGAGTAGTCGGCGGGACCTCCAACGGCACAGGACATAGGGTTGGCAGGACCCCCGGCAGGAGAGCAGTCGGCGGGACCTCCAACGGCACAGGACATTACATTACATTACATTTAGCTGACGCTTTTATCCAAAGCGACTTACAATAAGTGCGTTCGACCAACAAGATACAAACTTGAAGAAAACAGAATCATATAAGTACATCAGGTTTCATAGAGCAAAAACATTTCAAGTGCTGGCTTTGGTCACACCCAGATTCCTTGCAGTCTGAGACGGGGAAACAACAGAGGTGCCGATGTTGATTGTTAGGTCAAGAGTGGGACAATCTTTTCCCGGAAGGAAAAGCAGTTCAGTCTTATCAAGGTTGAGCTTGAGGTGGTGAGCAGACATCCACTGAGAGATGTCAGCTAGACAAGCAGAGATGCGTGCGACGACCTGGGTCTCTGAGCGGGGAAAGGACAGAATTAATTGGGTGTCGTCAGCGTAGCAGTGGTATGAAAAAACCATGCGGGCTAATGACTGATCCGAGCGAGTTTGTGTACAAGCAGAAGAGGAGGGGACCAAGAACAGAGCCCTGAGGGACCCCTGTAGTTAATTGACAAGGGTCGGACTCGGACCCTCTCCAAGTAACCCTGTAGGTGCAGTCTTTGAGGTATGAGGTGATGAGGGAAAGTGCAGAGCCTGAAACTCCAAGTTCTTGGAGAGTGCGAAGGAGGATCTGATGATTCACCGTGTCGAATGCAGCAGACAGGTCCAAAAGGATGATGACAGAGGAGAGGGAGGCTGCTTTAGCCGTGTGCAGTTCCTCAGTGACAGCAAGGAGGGCAGTTTCTGTGGAGTGACCTGCCTTGAAACCAGACTGGTGCGGATCCGGAAGGTTGTTCTGATTGAGATAACAGGAGAGTTGTTTAAAGACAGCGCGTTCAAGTGTTTTAGACAGGAACGGGAGTAGAGAGACAGGCCTGTAGTTTATAACATCAGACGGGTTGAGAGTGGGTTTCTTTAGGAGAGGGTTTACTCTTGCCTCCTTGAGACTGTTTGGAAAGTGACCAGAAGTTAGAGAAGTGTTGATGAAATGGGTGAGAAACGGTAGAATATCAGGAGCGATAGTCTGAAGGAGGTTTGAAGGGATAGGGTCCAGAGGGCAGGTGGTAGGACGGGCAGAGGTAATGAGGGTAAGAACCTCACTTGGAGAGAGAGGGGAAAAGGAGGTAAGTGTGTTGGTGGAAGGAGGGTCTGGTGACCCAGCGGTGAGTAAAGGTGAGTCAGAAAAAGAAGAGCAAATATCATTAACCTTTTTTTCAAAGTGGGTAACAAAGTCGCTTGACAGAAGGGAGGAGGGGGAAGGGGCTTTGGGGGGGTCCAAGAGGGTGGAGAAGATGGAAAATAGTTTTTTGGGATTGGAATAGGAAGATTGGATCTTATCTTGAAAGAAAGTGCTTTTGCCTGAGAGATCGAAGCAGAGAAAGAGGAGAGGAGAGCCTGATAGGTTAGGAGGTCGTCATGGTGTTTGGATTTCCACCGTTTCCGCTCTGCTGCCCGAAGGACGGTTCTACTAGCACGCAGTGCGTCATTTAGCCAGGAAGCAGGAGGGGACTGACGAGCCTGCCGAGATGTGAGAGGACAGAGAGAGTCCAGAGAGGATAAGAGAGTAGAGAGGAGAGTTTCTGCAGCAGAGTTTGGAGGCAGTAGTTGGAACGAGTCAGAGGAAGGGAGGGCTGAGAGCACCGATGAGGCAAAGGTAGAGGGGGAGAGGGAACGACATGGTTGGCAGGACCCCCGGCAGAAGAGTAGTCGTTTAGTTCCTCTAAAGCAGCAGGTTTCAAGGATATCGTTTCATTTCTTAAAAAGTTGAGTTCTCTCCTGTGACCCTGAAGTCATGCAGAGGTGTCCTGATTGCTTTCATGTGTTAAAATCATTCATTCATCACTTTGTTGGCCTTGTGAGAAGTAAAATGTCAGTGGTTTGCACAGAGGAGGTCAAAGCAGAAATGAAAAGGCTTTGCAAAGTAAAGGGTTTAAAGAGATAAAGAGATGCTTGATTTCTTAATCTAATGTGTAAAGTGCTTTTGCAGTAAAAGCAATGTTTTGTTTCTGTCTTTTAAGGATGGCTGGGAGTACGACTATGACGGCAGGAAGTCCTTTGTCACAGAGGTGAGGAGAGACTTTTGATACATCTCTGCTTCAAAATAAGGTTGATTTATATCACTTTAACAAAACAATTAAAATTATGCAGTTCTACTTAATTAAATACATGATTGTACACATGGCATACGTTCAGCGTCTTCTGAATTGAAACCTTGCATCTTCTCTTCCTCTCAGTTCGACCTGGTGTGTTCAGACTCATGGTATGTGGACATGTACCAGGCATTTGTCAACGTGGGATTCCTCGCCGGCAGCTTTGCTTTTGGCTTCTTTGCTGACAGGTAAACCACACTGTTCATTAGTCATAACTTTAGTTGTGTTTCATTTATAATTACAAAAGAGAAGGCAAGGCATGTTTATTTACAAAGCACTTTTCGACACAAAGTGCTTTAGTCAGTCAAAAGTCAAAGTCAACTTTATTGTCAATCTCAAAATATGTTTGGACACACAGAAAGATCGAAATACTGTTTCTCACAGTCCCGAGGTATAAAAAACTCACACATTAAAATGCAAGAAGACTCAATCATTTTAAAAAAATGACACAAATAACCGATTACTTCAAGTAAGCAAGGATATATATAAAAAAGATGATATGCATAGTGCAAATGGGAGGTTTACAAAAATGAAAGACAATAAGAGCATTTAGAAATAGTGCAGCGAAAACACATTATACATTTGCCTTTAAAAACAGTCATTAAAAAGCAAAGATAATAACATAAACACAAATGAAGGTAATATAGAATAATGCAGGTATAAAATACATGAATACAAGTTACAGTGCAGCGTAAGATGTGAATAGTTCCATTAAAAGTAGCTTCAGAAAGAAAAGTCTTCAGCTTGGATTTAAAAGTAGTCCGAGTTGCAGCGGACCTGCAGGTTTCTGGGAGTTTGTTCCAGATATTTGGAGCATAATAAGTGAACTTCTCCATGTTTAGTTCTGACTCAGAAAGCAGACCTGAGAGATCTGGATGGTTCATAATTCATAGAGGGATCAGAAATGTATTTTGGGCCTAAACCATTCATTAGCCGCTTTCACACCAAGTACTTTGCCATACTTAGTTCCCAGCACTTAGTACCCCCATGGAACTAAGTACAGATCGCGTTCACACCGGAATAAGTCCCTGAGGGAAGATTACGCAAATGAAGCCGCTGACGTCACTTCTTCTGCTTTGGGTTTACTGGCAGGCCGCAAACCACTTCACGGCGTATACTGCCACCCGAAGTCCCCGGCCGGAAGTCCCCGGAGTTGGGGACTGGCTTCAGTAGAAGCTGCTGGGACTCCCAGCAGCTTCTACTGAAGCCTTCCGAGTAAATCGCCAGAACGCCGACACCTCCTCATTTCCACCGCTCCCATGTTTTTTTTTGTGTTGCCATAAGTTAATCTCTCTCCGTTGGTACGCGGGGCTAATGCTAATAATGCTAATGCCAGCAAATACAATGGTGGCTTCAAACATTTTTTGAGAGTTTTACGGGGTGTGGTTTGCAATTCGCCCAGCCAATCAGAAATTGGTACTTTTTTCTCCCCAGGAAAGTACCTGATCTCTAGCAGCACTAAAAATGGGGGTAAAAGTTCTCATGAACTAAGTTCTCTTTTTGGTGTGAACGCAAAATCCCAGGTACTATCGGAACTAAACGGGAAAAGTACTCCAGTGTGAAAGCGCCTAATGCTTTATAAACCAGCAGCAGTATTTTGAAGGACAAACCATGTTCCCCCTTCCCATTAAAGCAATAGCTTGAGAACAAACACTGAGTTGGTCAAACAAATAGCCCTACTGTAGGTTGTTTAAAATTATAGAAAAATACACAGAATTGTATAAAAAACATCATGAAGAATAACAGGAAAAGCCCTGATTCAATATACTGTATTCACAAAGACACAATTTGATTATGGTTTGTGAGATACTGTTGACAAAAAAGCTGTTAATGTTTAGACTTTGCACTAGTTGACATACAACCCCAAAGGATTATTTAACTTTAAAGCAATGTATGACTTTTGTACTTATATTAGAGACGTGAGGAATGGTTTTCTGATGTTACCTTTTGATTTGATTTATTTCGAACGTGTAAAACAATAATACCAAAAAATTATAATAATAATGAAATGAAACTGTATGATACTGTACAAACTTAACCAGTGTCAACTTGATAAACAAAAATATTACTGACTCCAAATTATATATAAACAAATTATCTACTTAATTACTCATCCGAAAAGGGGTAGGAAGACGTTTACACTTATTTAATCCCACCCCTTCTCCCAAAAACTACATTATTAACATATATACGTCTTTTTTGTATTAAAGAAGGACAATTGATATTGAAAAACAAACAAAAGAAAAACATAAAACAGATAAATAAACTGTGACGGAGTGGATCACAGAGTGACTGACTCCGCCACTGACAGCCGACACACACAAACACCAAACATTTCCTGCTCTCTTCCGTTCGTCGTGCGGCCGCCGTCTCCCCAGCAAAGGGAATGTGGAAAAGACGGAGGCGCATCACCTCCGTGATTTAAATAGGATGTCATGAACCATGCAATTTATTATTTCCTTTGCGTTTGTTAATTATGGGGAATGATTGTGTTAAGAGTTAATTAACCTGTTTATGTTTGGGTCGGATCTTTATGTTGACAATGTGGTTTTGAGTTAATTGTGTAACCTGTTGACGGTAAGCCTGTGGGGAGGGGCTATGGGTTCAAAAGGGACGGTGTTGGCCCTGGAAGAGTCACTCGGGAGATTGTTGCAGTGAAGGCAACAGCCAGAATGTGTTTATTCCATGAGTGATGGACGGCCTGGTTTGGTGACTTTTATTTTGTTTGACAAAAGCGAAACAGCACAACTTAAACAAACAGTAGGCTATATATATTTTTGTTGCTGTCAAATAAAGTTTTGGAGCTTAATTCAACCGACTAAGCCTATGTTTCAAACGGACAAATAGAACCCTGTCACATAAACAAACACATAAACAAACAAATACTTAAAAGAGTAGTGATGTGATGTTCGCGAACGATCCGATTCTTTTGAACGGCTCTTTGGTACGAACGAAGGGAACCGAGTCGTACTTGGTGAGAGCCGTTCTTTTTATCGTTTACGGGAACTTGCTTTCCTGAATGCACATTTGCCGTATAGATGATGGCATAACGCATGCTGCTGGTTAGTAGTTTGGCTGGCTGAGAGATGTAGCAAGTTATACATTTTTTCTGTGAGTAAAAGTAGATTTCTGGCAATACAGTCAATCATTATCCTGGTCATTATTTCGCAGAAGAACGGCTCTTTTGAACGGCTCTATTGAATGGCTCTCGGAAAGGAACGGAGCCATAAGATCCGGCTCCCTTCAAAGAGCTGTAATTCCCATCACTATAAAAGAGGTAAATGATAATCAAGAAAAGTTAAAATAACAAACCAAATAAACCGTAAACACCCAGCATGAATAACAGGAAAATCCCTGATGCGATACATACACACTTAAATGATGGTTCCTGAGTTGTCTGTAGATACTGTTAGATTGTGTACTAGTTGATAAACAACACAATGTATGACTTTTGTACGATGACTCTTTTATTAGAACGTGGCAATATGATTAGAGACGTGACGAATGGTTTTCTGATGTTATAATAATAATAATAATAGATTTATTTTGTAAGCTCTTTTACAGGTGCTTAAAGTCGCTTTACAGAGATAGTGAAAAGAAAAGAACAACAAATAAATATAGTTGAAGTCAAATTACACTGAACAAAAATATAAATGTAACACTTTTGTTTTTGCTCCCATTTTTCATGAGATGAACTCAAAGATCTAAAACATTTTCTATAAACACAAACTAACCATTTCTCTCAAATATTGTTCATAAATCTTAAAAAATCTGTGATAGTGAGCACTTCTCCTTTGCCGAGATAATCCATCCCACCTCACAGGTGTGGCATATCAAGATACTGATTAGACAGCATGATTATTGCACAGGTGTGCCTTAGGCTGGCCATAATAAAAGGCCACTCTAAAATGTTCAGTTTTATCACACAGCACAATGCCACAGATGTCGCAAGTTTTGAGGGAGCGTGCAATTGGCATGCTGACAGCAGGAATGTCCACCAGAGCTGTTGCCCGTGAATTGAATGTTCATTTCTCGACCATAAGCCGTCTCCAAAGGCGTTTCAGAGAATTTGGCAGTACATCCAACCGGCCTCACAACCGCAGACCACGTGTAACCACACCAGCCCAGGACCTCCACATCCAGCATGTTCACCTCCAAGATCGTCTGAGACCAGCCACTCGGACAGCTGCTGCAACAATCGGTTTTCATAACCAAAGAATTTCTGCACAAACTGTCAGAAACCGTCTCAGGGAAGCTCATCTGCATGCTCGTCGTCCTCATCGGGGTCTCGACCTGACTCCGGTTCGTCGTCGTAACCGACTTGAGTGGGCAAATGCTCACATTCGATGGCGTCTGGCACGTTGGAGAGGTGTTCTCTTCACGAATGAATCCCGGTTTTCACTGTTCAGGGCAGATGGCAGACAGCGTGTGTGGCGTCGTGTGGGTGAGCGGTGTTCTGATGTCAATGTTGTGAATCGAGTGGCCCATGGTGGTGGTGGGGTTATGGTATGGGCAGGCGTATGTTATGGGCAGGCGTATGTTATGGACGACGAACACAGGTGCATTTTATTGATGGCATTGTGAATGCACAGAGATACCGTGACGAGATCCTGAGGCCCATTGTTGTGCCATTCATCCACGACCATCACCTCATGCTGCAGCATGATAATGCACGGCCCCATGTTGCAAGGATCTGTACACAATTCCTGGAGGCTGAAAACATCCCAGTTCTTGCATGGCCAGCATACTCACCGGACATGTCACCCATTGAGCATGTTTGGGATGCTCTGGATCGGCGTATACGACAGCGTGTTCCAGTTCCTGCCAATATCCAGCAACTTGGCACAGCCATTGAAGAGGAGTGGACCAACATTCCACAGGCCACAATCAACAACCTGATCAACTCTATGCGAAGGAGATGTGTTGCACTGCGTGAGGCAAATGGTGGTCACACCAGATACTGACTGGTTTTCGGACCCCCCCAGACCCCCCCCAATAAAGCAAAACTGCACGTTTCAGAGTGGCCTTTTATTATGGCCAGCCTAAGGCACACCTGTGCAATAATCATGCTGTCTAATCAGCATCTTGATATGCCACACCTGTGAGGTGGGATGGATTATCTCGGCAAAGGAGAAGTGCTCACTATCACAGATTTTTCAAATTTGTGAACAATATTTGAGAGAAATGGTTATTTTGTGTATATAGAAAATGTTTTAGATCTTTGAGTTCATCTCATGAAAAATGGGAGCAAAAACAAAAGTGTTGCATTTATATTTTTGTTCAGTGTAAAATCAAGCAATACAACAACAATCACACATTAAAAGCCAGATTGAAGAGGTGAGTTTTTGTGAGTTTTCTGAAGGTGGTGAGGTCAGTGCAGTCTGATGGGCGGGGGCAGCGACGGAGAAGGCTCTTATACCTTATAAGGTTATACCTTCACAGCAACTCTTATTTTGAAAGAACCTCTTGCCCTTCGTCTTCCTCTCTGCAGGTTTGGCAGGAGGATGAGTTTCCTGGTGTCCAACATCCTGAACGCTGTCGCAGGAATGGTTCTCGCTTTCGCTCCAAACGTCATCTCCATCCTGGTGCTGAGGGCCGTGTTCGGCATCGGGGTCAAAGGAGGCTGGATGTCCACCTACGTGCTGCGTAGGGACAACTCTGTTCAAAAACTGAACACACACGCATAGTACACACCTCACCTGAGCCTTACAGTAACACATGTAGTCATTTAGTGAAGGTCAGATATCTCTAAATGCCCCTTTTTATAGATCTATGTTCACTCTGTGGTTGTTTAAATCTTTCCTTTTGCTCTTTGTTTGACTTGCTTCACCTTCCATGCAAACATTTAACATCACACTTTGATAGTCTTTCAATTTAAAGCCTGATTTTAGAGACTATTAACCTTTTTTATGTAAATTTGTTTGTATTTTTTCTTTAATTTACCGCTTACAAGTCTGAGATTTTTAACTGTAAATCTGTGCTTTTTTATTATTCTGATACATACCAATTTAATCTTAGATAAAATGTAGTTTTACTCATATAGTGTTGATGTATTTTTTTCTTAATTCAACCTTTATCTCAGAGAATATCCTAATTCTTTCTCGTAAATAGCTCATGTTTTTTCTTTCAAATGTACCACTTTTAATCTCGGAGTATATTCAATTCCACCCCATCATTTTATGAGTTTTTCTCCTTAAAATTGTTAATCTTATTATTTTTTTTATCATAAACTGTTGATTATTCCTTGGAAATGTATCACTTTATTCAAACATTTATTTTAATTTTTCTCAAGTTATCTTTTTAATCTCAGAAATTATCCAAGTTATTCCTCAACACGTGTCCCCTCTTCTCCATGTCTCTTCTACATCAACATGTGTCCCCTCTTCTTCATGTCTCTACTACATCAACATGTGTCCCCTCTTCTTCATGTCTCTACTACATCAACATGTGTCCCCTCTTCTTCATGTCTCTTCTATATCAACATGTGTCCCCTCTTCTCCATGTCTCTTCTACATCAACATGTGTCCCCTCTTCTTCATGTCTCTTCTACATCAACATGTGTCCCCTCTTCTCCATGTCTCTTCTACATCAACATGTGTCCCCTCTTCTTCATGTCTCTTCTACATCAACACGTGTCCCCTCTTCTCCATGTCTCTTCTACATCAACACGTGTCCCCTCTTCTTCATGTCTCTTCTACATCAACATGTGTCCCCTCTTCTTCATGTCTCTTCTACATCAACATGTGTCCCCTCTTCTTCATGTCTCTTCTACATCAACACGTGTCCCCTCTTCTCCATGTCTCTTCTACATCAACACGTGTCCCCTCTTCTTCATGTCTCTTCTACATCAACATGTGTCCCCTCTTCTTCATGTCTCTTCTACATCAACATGTGTCCCCTCTTCTTCATGTCTCTTCTACATCAACACGTGTCCCCTCTTCTCCATGTCTCTTCTACATCAACACGTGTCCCCTCTTCTTCATGTCTCTTCTACATCAACATGTGTCCCCTCTTCTTTATGTCTCTTCTACATCAACATGTGTCCCCTCTTCTCCATGTCTCTTCTACATCAACATGTGTCCCCTCTTCTTCATGTCTCTTCTACATCAACACGTGTCCCCTCTTCTCCATGTCTCTTCTACATCAACACGTGTCCCCTCTTCTTTATGTCTCTTCTACATCAACATGTGTCCCCTCTTCTCCATGTCTCTTCTACATCAACATGTGTCCCCTCTTCTTCATGTCTCTTCTACATCAACACGTGTCCCCTCTTCTTCATGTCTCTTCTACATCAACATGTGTCCCCTCTTCTTCATATCTCTTCTACATCAACACGTGTCCCCTCTTCTCCATGTCTCTTCTACATCAACATGTGTCCCCTCTTCTTCATGTCTCTTCGACATCAACATGTGTCCCCTCTTCTTCATGTCTCTTCTACATCAACACGTGTCCCCTCTTCTTCATGTCTCTTCTACATCAACACGTGTCCCCTCTTCTTCATGTCTCTTCTACATCAACATGTGTCCCCTCTTCTTCATGTCTCTTCTACATCAACATGTGTCCCCTCTTCTTCATGTCTCTTCTACATCAACATGTGTCCCCTCTTCTTCATGTCTCTTCTACATCAACATGTGTCCCCTCTTCTTCATGTCTCTTCTACATCAACATGTGTCCCCTCTGTGGAAAGAGACTCTGAAAGTTTCAGGAACAAAGATTCTCTCTCTTTTTGATCCATTTCTATAAAAACCTGTCTGAAAATGAGCTGATCAGATTTTGGCCACTTTATGATGTCATAACAATGTTTTGTCTTGTGTAACCATTAGCCAATCAGCAACCAAGGTAACCCCGCCCCCCCCCCCCTCCCTTATCACCTGAATCTCCTCCTAGAGCACCATTGAGTTCTTTTTAACCAAATCTCTCTCAGAGGGGCGTGGGGAGGGGCTCCTTATTTTCATCTAATGTAACAGACAGAGAATCAGCACTTTGGAAACAGGGCTGAAACAGAGGGGATTATGGGTAATGCTGCAATGATCTGTTTGGGGTTTCAGCCAATCAGAGACATGTTTTGTATATATCTGAGACCTGTAATATATTGATGAAAAACAGTAGGTGACCTTGAATGTGTCTCCTGTTCTTCTGTCAGTCACAGAGATCGTTGGAGTGGACTACAGACGGACGGTGGGGATATTGTACCAGATGTTCCTCAGTGTGGGGAACATCATCCTCCCTCTGCTCGCTTTCTACATCACAGACTGGCGCTGGTTGCAGGTCGCCATAACCGCCCCTTACATCCTCTTCATCTCCTTCTACTGGTGAGGAACCACATCCCAATCTCCACCATAAAGACTATAATCCTAAACTTTCAGAGGCTTAATTGATGCCACGTGTGTGCACCGCTGTAGTGCTGAGGTCTTGAAAATTTAGTAAAAGGTAGAAATATAGATTAATATGCTTCGAAACATTGCTTTAAATCAGTGTTTCTCAAACTTTATCATACCAAGGACCACTTAACCAATAAAAAATCACTCGCGGACCACCTAACTCCACAAATATCCAAAATCACAGTTTTTCTAGAACAGATTACAAATGGCCTGAAAATGGTACAAACAAGTGGCAACATGTGTGATGAAGGTGTTGCGCTGAGCTATATCATGCAATCGAAAGTGAAACTTAAACTCACTCCATTGCGGAGATATTCCCGCGAGAGTGCGGAAAACTCAAATGTATTTATTTATTTCAAATGTGAAATTTTACCAATATAATCATGGACCACTAGGGGGCGCTCACGGACCACCAGTGGTCCGCGGACCACACTTTGAGAAGCACCGCTAAAACTTTTGAAGCAGCAGGAATAAGTCCTAAAACCCAGAAAGAAGTCAGCATTTTAGCATTTCTGCCTCCCTAATATCGAAGTTTATCGATTTTACTGGGTTTTGGTTATTTGACTGAAATAAGGTACGTGATTAACACAAGATTATATTTTTAAGTTTCTTCTACAACATCAAATATGTCAGTAAATTCCTGCCTGGTAAATTTAAAAGCTTTAATATGTTGTAGAAAATACAGTTGCTAACAAGTTGCTAGATTAGACCCCTTGTACTCAACAGGTTTAACTTTAGCCGCCTTTAGCTTAGCTTTAGCCTTTAGCTTAGCTTTAGCCTTTAGCAGTGGTGAAGTGAAGTCATGCAACTGCAGTGTTAATTGTGTATTGCCTTATGTTAGCTTTTCACTTCAGGTGATTGCAGTTATGATTAATAATCCAAAAAGTAGTGTTTATATGTGGATTTTATCCTGGAGCTACTTCCTGGTTGGCCTACCCTGCAGATCACTATTTAAAATATGAATTTGTTCAGTTGCTGTAGATTTGTTTACCTGTAAATACACTTCTGTCACAGGTTTATCCCAGAGTCTCCGAGGTGGCTCATCTCTCAGAACAACTCTGCCAAAGCTATGGAGATCACTGAAGCTATAGCTAAAGAGAACAAGAGGAAACTCTCACACTTTGAGGTAAATCAGTTCTTTACTCTCAGATCTCCTGAAAGCAAACCTCAATGAATGTCACAACTGAATGTCTTGGTTTATAGAAACTGACAGAAGAAGAGGGTGACTCCTCCTCTGCCTCTCTGATGGACCTGATCAGGACTCCAAACATGAGGAAACACACTTTGATCCTCATGTTCAACTGGTGAGACTAGAGATGGCAAAAGTACACACATCCTTTACTCAAGTAGAAGTACAGATACTCGTGTTTAAAAATACTCTGGTAAAAGTAGAAGTACTGACTCTTTACTCAAGTCAAAGTAAAGAGGCTTTGAAATGTACTTCAGTAAAAAGTACCCATAAGCTGTTTTAAAGAGTACCTGACCTCCCTTTATATTAATAGAACAATAATGTCATTGTTAGCTAATGAATGTTTCCATGCTGAACAACGGCAACATGACAACGTTTCCATTGGTCCCTCTTCTTTAGAGAAGACCAGGAAATGATGGATACACGGATCGTGTTCAAATCAATAGGCACGCAATGACTCTAAAGAATAATGATCACGCACCAAACACACATTTCAGACTAAAGGAACCAGCTGTTTGGAAAATGAGAGAAGTAGAAAGTACAGGTATTTGGGTTCAACATGTGAGAAGTAGAAAGTACAGGTATTTGAGTTCAACATGTAAGAAGTAGAAAGTACAGGTATTTGAGTTCAACATGTGAGAAGTAGAAAGTACAGGTATTTGGGTTCAACATGTAAGAAGTAGAAAGTACAGGTATTTGGGTTCAACATGTGAGAAGTAGAAAGTACAGGTATTTGAGTTCAACATGTGAGAAGTAGAAAGTACAGGTATTTGAGTTCAACATGTAAGAAGTAGAAAGTACAGGTATTTGGGTTCAACATGTGAGAAGTAGAAAGTACAGGTATTTGAGTTCAACATGTAAGAAGTAGAAAGTACAGGTATTTGGGTTCAACATGTGAGAAGTAGAAAGTACAGGTATTTGAGTTCAACATGTAAGAAGTAGAAAGTACAGGTATTTGTGTTCAACATGTAAGAAGTAGAAAGTACAGGTATTTGGGTTCAACATGTGAGAAGTAGAAAGCACAGGTATTTGAGTTCAACATGTAAGAAGTAGAAAGTACAGGTATTTGTGTTCAACATGTAAGAAGTAGAAAGTACAGGTATTTGGGTTCAACATGTGAGAAGTAGAAAGCACAGGTATTTGAGTTCAACATGTAAGAAGTAGAAAGTACAGGTATTTGAGTTCAACATGTAAGAAGTAGAAAGTACAGGTATTTGTGTTCAACATGTAAGAAGTAGAAAGTACAGGTATTTGGGTTCAACATGTGAGAAGTAGAAAGCACAGGTATTTGAGTTCAACATGTAAGAAGTAGAAAGTACAGGTATTTGTGTTCAACATGTAAGAAGTAGAAAGTACAGGTATTTGTGTTCAACATGTGAGAAGTAGAAAGCACAGGTATTTGAGTTCAACATGTAAGAAGTAGAAAGTACAGGTATTTGAGTTCAACATGTAAGAAGTAGAAAGTACAGGTATTTGGGTTCAACATGTAAGAAGTAGAAAGTACAGGTATTTGTGTTCAACATGTGAGAAGTAGAAAGCACAGGTATTTGAGTTCAACATGTAAGAAGTAGAAAGTACAGGTATTTGGGTTCAACATGTAAGAAGTAGAAAGTACAGGTATTTGGGTTCAACATGTAAGTAGAAAGTACAGGTATTTGTGTTCAAAATGTAAGAAGTAGAAAGTACAGGTATTTGTGTTCAACATGTAAGAAGTAGAAAGTTCAGGTATTTGTGTTCAAAATGTAAGAAGTAGAAAGTACAGGTATTTGTGTTCAACATGTAAGAAGTAGAAAGTACAGGTATTTGTGTTCAACATGTAAGAAGTAGAAAGTTCAGGTATTTGTGTTCAACATGTAAGAAGTAGAAAGTTCAGGTATTTGTGTTCAACATGTAAGAAGTAGAAAGTTCAGGTATTTGGGTTCAACATGTAAGAAGTAGAAAGTTCAGGTATTTGTGTTCAACATGTAAGAAGTAGAAAGTTCAGGTATTTGTGTTCAACATGTAAGAAGTAGAAAGTTCAGGTATTTGGGTTCAACATGAGAGAAGTAGAAAGTACAGGTATTTGAGTTCAACATGTAAGAAGTAGAAAGTACAGGTATTTGTGTTCAACATGTAAGAAGTAGAAAGTTCAGGTATTTGAGTTCAACATGTAAGAAGTAGAAAGTACAGGTATTTGGGTTCAACATGTAAGTAGAAAGTACAGGTATTTGAGTTCAACATGTAAGAAGTAGAAAGTTCAGGTATTTGAGTTCAACATGTAAGAAGTAGAAAGTACAGGTATTTGTGTTCAAAATGTAAGAAGTAGAAAGTACAGGTATTTGTGTTCAACATGTAAGAAGTAGAAAGTACAGGTATTTGTGTTCAACATGTAAGAAGTAGAAAGTTCAGGTATTTGTGTTCAACATGTAAGAAGTAGAAAGTTCAGGTATTTGTGTTCAACATGTAAGAAGTAGAAAGTTCAGGTATTTGGGTTCAACATGTAAGAAGTAGAAAGTACAGGTATTTGTGTTCAAAATGTAAGAAGTAAAAGTTAAAAGTCGGCAGAAAAACAAGTAGAGGAGTAAAGTACTGATACCAGAAAAATATACTTAAGTACAGTAACGAAGTATTTGTACTCCACTACTTCCCACCCCTGCGTATGAGACATTTCTTTCTTGTTCCCTGTCTCCCGCAGGTTCACCAGTGCTGTGGTGTACCAGGGTCTGATCATGAGGGTGGGGATCGCTGGAGGAAACGTCTACATCGACTTCCTGATCTCCGGCTTGGTGGAGTTCCCCGCTGCCTTCCTCATCCTCCTCACCATCGAACGTATCGGCAGACGCATCCCCTTCGCCTCCGCCAACATCGTGGCTGGAGCCGCTTGTTTGATCACCGCCTTCATCCCTGACAGTGAGAGGAACCTTTTACTAACTTCACTAACCTCAATATCACCCTTTGTGGACTCATACCAGACTCAATGTGGTGCAAATGTATACGATTTGAATTTCAGAAAGGACACGTTCTTTTTATGTTTGATGAACCACTTTAGTCTCACAGTATGTGCAGGTTTTTTCCTTGTAAACGTGCATTTTACCGTCGACTTACCACAGCTTTTTCTTGTGAATTTGTGCTTTCCTTTTGGTAAATCCAGCACTATATATATATACGTTTCTTTTGTCTAAAATCTAGGACATTTTGAGTATCTTCTCGCAATATTTCTACCCCAAACCCCTGGCTATGTTTGTATTTATTTCCAACAATATATCATGTGGTATTTTGGTAGTAGTACTTCTGCATACGTGCAAAAAACTTCCATAAATCCTCTTTGCTTGCAGGCATGTTCTGGTTCAAGACGGTGGTGGCCTGCATCGGTCGGCTGGGGATCACCATGGCCTATGAGATGGTGGTGTTTGTGAACACTGAGCTCTACCCAACGTTTGTCAGGTGAAGTCACGCTCACCCCCTCTACATATAGCTCGTTCTTTTATAAAGTTATAAAGTTATAAAGTCATGCTAAATGTTTGTGTGACGGGTTCAGGAACCTGGGCGTGTCGGTGTGTTCGACTATGTGTGACGTCGGAGGCATCGTGGCTCCCTTCCTGCTCTACAGGCTGGCTGCCGTCTGGCTGGATCTGCCTCTCATCCTCTTTGGTAGGTTGTGATGCCGCCAGAAATGTGAGGTAAAGGTACATACACTGAACAAAAATATAAACGCAACACTTTTGTTTTTGCTCCCATTTTTCATGAGATGAACTCAAAGATCTAAAACATTTTCTATAAACACAAAATAACCATTTCTCTCAAATATTGTTCACAAATCTGAAAGAATCTGTGATAGTGAGCACTTCTCCTTTGCCGAGATAATCCATCCCACCTCACAGGTGTGGCATATCAAGATGCTGATTAGACAGCATGATTATTGCACAGGTGTGCCTTAGGCTGGCCACAATAAAAGGCCACTCTGAAACGTGCAGTTTTGCTTTATTGGGGGGGTCTGGGGGGGTCCGAAAACCAGGCAGTATCTGGTGTGAGGGTTAGGGGTAGGGTTAGGGTAATGTTGTGAATCGAGTGGCCCATGGTGGTGGTGGGGTTAGGGTATGGGCAGTCGTATGTAATGGACGACGAACACAGGCCACTCGATTCACAACATTACCCTAACCCTAACCCTACCCCTCACACCAGATACTGACTGGTTTTCGGACCCCCCCAGACCCCCCCAATAAAGCAAAAATGCACGTTTCAGAGTGGCCTTTTATTGTGGCCAGCCTAAGGCACACCTGTGCAATAATCATGCTGTCTAATCAGCATCTTGATATGCCACACCTGTGAGGTGGGATGGATTATCTCGGCAAAGGAGAAGTGCTCACTATCAGATTATTTCAGATTTGTGAACAATATTTGAGAGAAATGGTTATTTTGTGTTGATAGAAAATGTTTTAGATCTTTGAGTTCATCTCATAAAAAATGGGAGCAAAAACAAAAGTGTTGCGTTTATATTTTTGTTCAGTGTATTTACATGAGATGGATTAATACCACTTCTTACAAACATGAGGTCATTCAGAGAACAAAGAGAAAAGATTTATTTGGGGTGGAGAGAAACTCATCTGATTTATCGCTGAGATATCGTTATCTTTCAACTATCAGATGTCAGTGATTTGGGCTGATCACACTATTGTGAGAAGAAACAGAACAACATAAATAGACAATTTGTGCATGCAGTCAAGGCTTTAGGAGATAGACTTAAAGAGCCTGCGACACGAGTTTCCCCCATCATCCAAACCCATCAATTTGAGTAAATATTGTCCCCTTGAAACCGTTACTGAACTGATTTTGGATATTTGTACTTTGATAACCATTAATCTGCCCTTCAATGTTGACCATTTTCTGGATCTTCTCGGGGATTCTTCAAGTCCCGCCAGATTATGTGTGACGTCATTGCGGGCACAGCGCTCCAGCTGCACCGTTCAGGATCCCAGCATCTGCATGTAAACGCACGATGGCGCACACAGCAGCAAGCTCAGACAGCGATGACAGTTTAATGTTGAACGTGTCTGAGAGCTCATATGAGGCTGAAGGATCGCTTTATGTTGTATCTGTTTGAAGTTTAGGAATTAGGTGCGTCAATATGGGCGATCATACGGTCATGTAGCCAGTGGTGGACTGGGACTAAAAATCATCCCGGGACTCTCGACCGGCCCACTTCGGTACCGCTAGTAAATTGTCAACGGGGGGAGTGGGGGATGTCAGGGGCGGCGGGTGCTGTAGATAGTAAATGTAAATATGTAAATATTTGTGTCACTGCATCCTGGTAAAATACAAATATAATGCAATGTCTGTGTCTTTGACATTAGCGCTGCTAGCCACCTGTGCCCTGTACTACGAAGCCAGTTCAACAGACCCTGGATATGTTTGAGTAACACACAAACTAACAACAACAAACTAACAAACGAGATCTCGCTAAGCGGTCCTACGACGCTGGTTATCAACTCGGTAAATCAAGCCAGGGTTTCTCTCTCCAGCTGAGAGCGCGTTCACGTCTAAGACACGAGTGGATCTGACTTTAATTACATTTGACTCGAGTGTTTCGTCAACATAATGTGTTGCTTAAAATAATACTTCTCTTCTGCATACAGTATGTGACACTGTAAGTGTTGCACGGCCAGATACGGCTCGAGAAGCTGACTCAGATAAGGAAAGATATGATATATTATGATATTATATGATCGATGATCTGATTGATGATGTAATATGAATGATAAGTGCGACACGTCGGCGTCTTCTCTGCATACGGCAGTTTAAACTGTATTTCCTTTATCCTGTAATATGACTTGAGAGATTTAAACTCTGCACACTGAGTTGATCTCTTATCTATAGACGCCGGAGGCGGGCAGCGTCAGGTAAAAAAAGTTATTTAGCCTTCCCAAACCTGAGCCTCACGCGCCGCCTATGGGGGATGTGCTAGTGATTTATCCGACCGGCCCACTTCGGTACCGGCCCATCGGGATTCGTCCCGATGGCCAGTCCGCCACTGCACCCAGCCCAGGTAAACTGTCAACGGGGGAGCCTCGCTGCGGGGGAAACGGGTGGACCTAGTGTCCCGATCGGAGTGGGAATAATAATAATAATAATCCGTGCATTTTATCCATTAATTTCCCCAACATTGTGGTGAAAAAACCACACGTTTAATCCATGTTGGTGTACTACAACTACAAAAAGCATCGGTTTGTTTTCTCATCAGGTAATGCAGACTGGCTCAAACAAACTATTTTTAATCATCATTCTCACGATCATTTAATGTATTATATGTTCGCCGAATTGACATGAAAGCACTAATAAATGTAGTTTCATCCACTTGAGTTTACAACTACAAAAATAATCGATTTGTTTTTATATCACATCCTACGGGAGGAAATTCAGTAGCTCTCACTACCGATTTGTAATCCTAATGTAATCATCATCTTCACCACGATCATTTATGT
The DNA here is from genome assembly GCF_902827175.1 of Gymnodraco acuticeps. Lineage (NCBI taxonomy): Eukaryota > Metazoa > Chordata > Actinopteri > Perciformes > Bathydraconidae > Gymnodraco > Gymnodraco acuticeps. Next base: position 66,881 of record NW_022991530.1, read on the forward strand.
TTATGTTCGCCGAATTGACATGAAAGCACTGACAATATGAATATACTGTAGTCAACTTCATTAAAACGTTATTAACGTGCCTAAACTCAGTAATTCACCATTTCTACGCATGACAACACACTTTGTCCGTGTTTGGCTCTCTCGCCGCACAGTGAAGCGTTCCCGCATTGACGTCACTTCCGGCTTCCCCCAAAACTTCAAAATGAGTCGAAGGAATTTCCCAGCGATGTTCGAAATTATTGATATTTAACGGAACGGTATCGCTTTTTCTTTTTTAAACTGACGGTTCGAGATTACTAGTAGCCCAATATTTCATTGCACAATAGTTGTTGGGATGCTGTCACAGGCTCTTTAAGGTGTTATGGATCCGAGAAGCCTTACTTAAGAGGTGAAATATACTTTCAGCTCTTTTTAGCTTGGTTCTGCTTCATCGTGAACTAAACATGGCATTTAGTGAGATTATAGGAGCATAACAATCGAGCAGATGAAATACACCCAAGCCTGATTCTATGTTCGCTAAGTTAATTATTTGGTTTCTTTGCTTAACATTCCTAATTTGGGGGATGTGTTTTCAATAATTAGTGTGAAGCAAGTGTCATTTAAATGTCAATCTTGTGCATTCCCTGCTGCTATCAATGCACCCAATTTGTAAATCTTCATTTAAACAAGAACCTTTATAAATACATCTCATTAGCTCCGAAATTATTGCAGTTGGCTTATTAGTTGGCAAATCGTTAGCATCTTAAAAAGTCTGTTTGACCCTCTTTCCTGTTGCAGTGCGACACATTGAGATAAAACCACCAGATATTCCTGAAAATAGCTTGTAGATATATTTGTTTTAATGTGTAACAGATTCAGTGTTTTCTATCCAACAGGAGTGGTTGCCTTCATAGCTGGAGGATTGGTGTTGCTGCTTCCTGAAACTAAAGGAGTTCCTCTCCCCGAGACCATCGACGACATTGAGTTTCCTAACAAGTGATACATCTTTTATTAAACATTGTTATGCTTTTAGACGATGATGCACTAGCTTAGAGAGCGACTAATAACAACTAGTTTGTGTTGCGTTGTCAGAGTTATAGCAGTAGGTCATTTTAACTGACCATGTTTAATGTGTAAAAAAAGTGATTATTTCTGTCTCTAAAGGTAGAGCAGAAGTTACAGAAAATAAAAATACCTCATTATACTATACAGTGGCGAGCCGTCAGGGCCCTCTAGGTCCTCTGTGAGGGCCTAAGATATTCTACAAAAATAATATTTAAAAACATTAAAAAAAAATATATATATTTTTATATATTGTTTTAGTTATATTTTTCATTAGTTTTACCAAAATAACTTGATTTAATTGTATTTAAAATAACATTTCCAAATAAATAAATCCTTCGAATCTGCCTATTCAGTTTCTGTTGGAATGTGAAGGGTTAAATGAAATAAGCTCGTCTCTGCGAGTGTGAAGAGAGGAGCTGATTGGCCGTCCAGCTATGAATTCACAGAGGGCCCGCTATAGTAACTGAACGAGAGAGTAATGTCAAATGACAGTACAATTGACCAATCATATCTTCCATCTAAATGGGTGGGTGTTATTATCGCGGACTTTATGACAAGATCCGCCCGCTGTGAATCTTTTCTTGTTTCCATAGCAACAACAACTTCCTGTCAACAGCGTTAACTCGCCTTCAAAATAAAAGCATGCCAAATTACACTTAAGACATACAACTGCAACGAAAGTAACAAACACAATGCAATATCCTTTTCAATTTCAAAGAACACAAATAGGGTTATCTACAGGTGTTGTTTTGTGTGGTAGAGGGTCGCTTTCATTTATGCGTTTTGCACCCCGGGTCGTTGTTTTGATATTCCGCTGAAGTATACGCTGTGACCTATGGCTGTGACGTAATAACTCGAGGGAAGGGGGGGGGGGGGGGGTCAGAGGGGTCCTAGGGCCTAGGTATAAAAGTCACGGCTCGCCACTGATACTATATAAGTACATTTTTTGTAAATATAATAGGTTACTTTGAACGGCTGGCAATACATGTTTATAATCGTTGTCATTTTATTAATTTAACTATTTTAAAAATTACATTTAAAGAGGGATTACATGTATATGATTGATTTTCGTCCAATAATTGTGAGAAAGATGATCTGAATGTAATACAACCCGAATGAGTGATTCACTTTATAACATTTAAATCCTTAATTCAAAATGTAACAATTAATTATTATTTTGTTTTTAATTTAATATGATTTGTGTGTTTTTACTCCCAGGAAAAAGACGGATGTCGCGGAGAACCAACAACTGAAGAAGCCTTTCAAATCCGACCTGAAAACAACAAGGACTCAACAACTGTTTGACGCTGTGTGTGTGTGTGTGTGTGTGTGTGGTGTGTGTGTGTGTGTGTGTGTGTGTGTGTGTGTGTGTGTGTGTGTGTGTGTGTGTGTGTGTGTGTGTGTGTGTGTGTGTGTGTGTGTGTGTGTGTGTGTGTGTGTGTGTGTGTGTGAGAATGTGTGTGTGTAGATTTATTAACATTATGCCAAAAAAAGGAACAGTTTGTTTTATTTAACTATCTATAAACCATGATTTAACAATTCCCTTTGTATTAGGTTTTATTGTTCAACTCTTACAGAGAATCACAGCTTCACATCCTATCCTTTGCTTATTATATTTTTCCACCACAGGAAATAAAACACGTCTTTTAAAATCGATAATCTCCGACTACAAACTCTGTTGGAGCAGAACAGTACGAACATGTTAAAGTATGTTCAAAAAGCACGATGAAAAGTCACTTTTTGTGCGGCCGATGCTGTTGTTGTTGTTGTTGTTGTTGTTGTTCAGTATTTGCTGGATGTTCTTTAGTTGGCTTTGATGGTTGTGTCGATCCAGTCCACAAACTTGGAGACTCGGGCGTAGATGCCGGGCTTCATGGCGTTGGCGCAGCCGAGACCCCAGGAGGTGACGCCCTGCAGGACGTACTGGTTCTGAGAGTGACACACCAGGGGGCCGCCGCTGTCACCCTGCAGGTGGGGGGGGGGGGGAATATCAATTTAATCTCAGAGAATACTTAAATTTACATTTTAAATCTTAGTTATTTTCTTGTAAATTAACACAACTGTATAACATTATTAAAAAGACAACACTAAATTGATTTCTATGCAGATTTTTTTTAAATCATAAAACGCAGGATTTAAAATCATTTAAATCATGTGCTTTTTTTGGTTTTTCAATCATACCTGGCAGCTGTCATTCCCCCCCTCGATGTTTCCGGCACACATCTCGTGATCTTTGACTCGACCGTTCAGGTACGAGGGACGGTTACAGATCTTATTCTCGATCACAGGGAAACCCGTTTCCTTCAGAACGCCCTCACCCCCCGTCCCTGAAACACACACACACACACACACACACACACACACACACACACACACACACAGTTAGCCACTCTATAGTTTGTCTGATAACAACTTTGGCATAATTTCCTTCAAAAAATGTGGATATCAGTCTTTGTATTAAATAATCTGAAGAGCAAACTTGGAGAGAATCACTGGAACTTTTACTTTAATTTTTGGAGCATTTTCTCTTATTTATTTTAGACTTAAGGCAATAAAAGTATCATTTTTTTTTTACTATAGTAAGGACCTTATTTACATTAAACATTCACTCCAGAGGCCTGTACTACGAAGCAGGATTTTCGCTTAGCGGCTAACTTCAGGGAAAACTGAGTTTCCGGTCCTACGACGCTGGTTCTCTTTTTAGCAGGCTAGATCTCCATGGTAACTTATGCTTAGCGGCTAACCTGGTCGGGACCAGGTTAGGTTGCAGGCTAAGAGCTCAACTCAGTGAAAGCACCGCCTGCTGACCAATCAGAGCTCAGTGTGCGGAGTTTAAAGCGACCAAGTCATATTACAGGAGAAAGGAAATACAGAAAAGCTGCCGTCGCAGGAAAGACGGCCGGCAAAAATCACCGACTGTGTGAACGTGAACATTAATAGAATATCACCTCCCATCTTCAGAGCAATCTGACTATTATAACATTAGCGTTAAGAAAGCTTACTTAAATATCTGCCACAACATAAGTAACCGGATCAGAGTAACATTAAGTACAGTCTGCGGCATATCACTTCATAATGTATCATATATCTCCTTATCTGAGTCAGCTGAGCCGTATCTGGCCGTGCAACACTCACAGTGTCACATACTGTATGCAGAAGTATTATTTTAAGCAACACATTAAGTTGACGAAACACTCGAGACAAATGTAATGAAAGTCAGATCGTGTCTTAGACGGGGCAGTGATATCATAAACCTGTTAATGTACGCATTCAAACACTTGTTCTGTTCCCAGCTGTGTTCACCTTGCAGGTGCAGCTATGTGGCTTTGATCCTGGATAAAGTGTTTAAGTCATGGATGTTTAAAGTTTAACTTCTTCTTATGTCTAATATTATAGTTTACTTTTCATTCAGGAAGTATGACGCTGCGCTGTCAGTACGCTTCTCCATGTTTGTGATTGGTCGAATGCTCCAGATACCACCCCTTTCATGTGAACGCGCACCTATAGGACACGGCTGGCTTGAGCGATCCACTTGATAACCAGCGTCGTAGTACAGTTTAGTGAGAGCGCGTATGTTTTGGATTAGGCCAACCGGCTAACTCAAACATATCCAGGTTAGGTTGAGCCGGCTTCGTAGTACAGGCCTCCGGTCAACCAAAACTTCCCTCTCTTTACAAACACCTTATTTTCTAATAAAAAGACATCACAGCATAAAAACGTTTAAATACACTTTAGCAGTACCTTGAGTTTCTCCCCATCCGGTCACATAGCACTCGGTTCCACTGGGAACGACAAAGTCCTTCTCTGGCAGACACACCGGCAGCACTTTGTCATTTATTATTGCAGGCCTGAAATCACACAACAGCACAGGAGGAAGAAGTGAAACATAGCAATACTACGGTGTAACAAGTAGAAAATATAGTCATCATGCAGTACGGTCCACTACGGAATAATGTCATTATTAAGCATCAATGTGTATTATTGCCATAGCTGGTAAAGGGGGAGCTTATAACAACAACAACGTTGTAGTACTTTGCACGATATATGTATACCTTTAAAGGTTTTCCTAAATTCATTGTTTTCTTTATTTATACTGTGAGTCAGAAATCTCTCCTATAGTAGCACTTAAATAAATCAGACTTATCTGTTTCATTTCTATATATATTCTGAAGGTTTTTAATGAGGGGTTGGTTCAGATAAAGTTTAATTAACAATATTTTCTGATTGATGGACGGATAGAAAATATATTCACTCTGCAAAACAATTAATTTTAATAGAAACAAACAAAGATGTTGAACCTAGCTTCAACCAATGTTCAGATTTCAGTTTTGGAAATATATTCAAACACAGAAAACACATCTCAGAAAACATATGGGTTAGGGTTTGGCCAATATCATAAAAATAGCTTCTCATTTCTGTATAAAGACCTCAAAAAGGTTTGGATTATTTAAAGATATTGCACTTGATAATCTGAGTTTGTATGATTATGCTTTATTCCACTTTTTCTGTAAGTGGCTTTGGTTGAAATCACGAGTTAAATGATATAATGTATGTTAAACACCACATTTGAGTAAATTAACTCCTAAGTAATGCTATAACTAGTATGATTCATTATTACGAGGATAGACTCACGTCTGCAGCTTCAACAGAGCGATGTCCGCTCTGTTGGGTCCGAGGACCAGTTTCTCCAGGTTCCGGTCCTGTTTGGACGCCTCGTTGGCTCGCTCTGTGTGAACGCCCAGCAGCACCTTATAGGCTGAAGGGCGCTTTGACCTGAACAACACATTGAAAACATTCAGTAAACCAATCATTGTGGGGTTGAAGGATTTAGTCCAGGGGTGTCCAAACTTGTTTCACCTAGGGCCACACACAGAAAAATATACGAAGAGCTGGGCCTCTCACTCGAGGTACATATATCGCCTCATAAGTTCAGTTATAAATTAGCTTAATCAATCCAATGTAGGTAAATTATTCTTGACACTTGAAAATGCTGTTATAAAAAAACAGCCTACATCCCAGCTCTCTGTAGGGTTTATTTTGTTGGCAGCTCATTCCTTAAAACAGAAACCTCAGATTGATTATCATAAGAGGAAATATGAAGGGTCTATTTCAAGGTTGTTATGTAATTGAGTTATTGGGCTTTTTCTTATCAACTTAGATTTGTTAAAAGATGTTTTCTGACTGAATTTATTTGAAAATCGGGCTTATTGACACATGAATACTGTAATATATTTCAACCTATATATTTAATAAGACAAGCTGAAGTTTATTATACTTAAGTCATTATACTTTTTGAATTAGCTGAGGGCCGATTAAAAATGGCCCCTGGAAACCCCTGATTTAATCTTTAAATATGTTTTAATTAATGTTCTCTGACCTCTCCAGGCAGTGAGCAGCAGTCAGAACCCACTGAGGGTGGACCAGCGTTCCTCCACAGAAATGAATTCCCGAGCTGGTAGAAAATAAATAAATACAGAAATGTGTTAAAGTAGGAAAAAGACAGATATAATATCGCCTTTTTTGATATCAGATAATATAACACACCTTAAACCCTATACGATTTTGTTTGTGGACACAAATACATGGATTTTTACAGACATTTTGAGTAAAAAGCACAAAATATAATACAAATAAATGTGTACTTAATTATATGAGCCAGAGACGACTGGTTTCTCCTTTTACACAAGCTCAAGGTTCAAGGTTCTTTATTGAACTAACATAGCTACAGAGTAATTATGTCGTTGAAAATCTTAGGTCACAGGCTTCTCCAACAATGCAACACAATAATACAGATAAGCAGACAATATTAAAACAATATTAAAGTATACTATATTAAAAGTAAAACAAAAAGAAAAATAGTTTAAAAAAAAGTGGAATAGTGCAATACGAGTCTACATACAAGTTATTACTAAGTAGCAGATGAATGTTCTGGAATTGTTTCAGCAGTTCGGTTGTTTAACAGTCTTAGTTGGAGAGAGCAAGACAATGCGGCCATCTTCACGGGCGCATCAGGCTGTCATATGAGCCAATGTTTATCATATTCTGACAAATGTCGTACATCACTTTGAATAATACTTCAGTTTTGGTTTGACTCACCTGGTGCGGAGGCTGATCTGCCACGGCCAGGAGTGAGCTTTGGATACGCAGCCGCCCACGATCCGACCAAAACAACGCTTCGGTTTGATGACCGGCGTCCCGCAATTCATTCCAGCTGCAAAGAGAGAGTTTACAGTCAACAACACAAGGAGGACAACAATTTGGCATCCATTGGCAATCTATCCAATATTATTCTTGATATGTTACTCTGGACAACTGATGTTGTCATGGGTCGGAACACATAGGTTTAGTAGTTACAATCTTGCTGTTATATTGTACACAAAAATATTGTTTACATACCACAGTCGGGTATCTGACAGTAGTCCCATTTCTTGTTCCTGTCAGTCGTGTAGCACCACGGTCCGTTCACATCTCCATCTGGGTTTCTGCAGCCCTAACAATGAAAAACAAAGACGGAATCAATCAAATAGAAACACATTTTATGATTTTTTAATTTCTAACCTTAACCTTAACACACACACACACACACACACACACACACACACACACACACACACACACACTTACATTTCCCTCCAGCCCTTTGGTGGGGTGTGTTTGTGGGGTGAAGCTGTTGTGTTTCTGGGGGCTCTGGGCGCTCCAGGCCTGGCAGGTCACGCCCAGCACGGTGATTGAGGTCACGCCCCGGTATGTGTCTCCATTTCCTGTTTTACAGTCTGACCCAGCAACACACAGAGAATTAGGAATACAGGCTCAAACGTGGCAAACACAAGGTTTTACTTTTTTAATGCTATTATATTTCTATTTTAGACATTTACATTTTGGATTGTTTATTTCTAGTCTTTTAATTTCTCCAATGTACAATACCTAGTTGGTTTCTATTATACTGTTTTTCATCAATATATTACAGCTCTCAGAACCTGTCTCTGAAGTGTTTGGCTCCAAACACCAAACAGCTCATTGCAGCATTACCCATAATCCCCTCTGTTTCAGCCCTGTTTCCAAAGTGCTGATTCTCTGTCTGTTACTTTAGATGAAAACAAGGAGCCCCTCCCCACGCCCCTCTGCAGAGACATTTGGTTACAAAGAACACAATGGTGCTCTAGGAGGAGATTCAGGTGATAAGGTGGGGGGGGTTACCTTGGTTGCTGATTGGCTAATGGTTACACAAGACAACACATTGTTATGACATCATAAAGTGGCCAAAATCTGATCAGCTCATTTTCAGACAGGTTTTTATAGAAATGGATCAAAAAGAGAGAGAATCTTTGTTCCTGAAACTTTCAGAGTGTCTTTACACAGAGGGGACACATGTTGATGTAGAAGAGACATGAAGAAGAGGGGACACATGTTGATGTAGAAGAGACATGAAGAAGAGGGGACACATGTTGATGTAGAAGAGACATGAAGAAGAGGGGACAAATGTTGATGTAGAAGAGACATGAAGAAGAGGGGACACATGTTGATGTAGAAGAGACATGAAGAAGAGGGGACACATGTTGATGTAGAAGAGACATGAAGAAGAGGGGACACATGTTGATGTAGAAGAGACATGAAGAAGAGGGGACACATGGTGATGTAGAAGAGACATGAAGAAGAGGGGACACATGTTGATGTAGAAGAGACATGAAGAAGAGGGGACACATGTTGATGTAGAAGAGACATGAAGAAGAGGGGACACATGTTGATGTAGAAGAGACATGAAGAAGAGGGGACACATGTTGATGTAGAAAAGACATGAAGAAGAGGGGACACATGTTGATGTAGTAGAGACATGAAGAAGAGGGGACACATGTTGATGTAGAAGAGACATGAAGAAGAGGGGACACATGTTGATGTAGAAGAGACATGAAGAAGAGGGGACACATGTTGATGTAGAAGAGACATGAAGAAGAGGGGACACATGTTGATGTAGAAGAGACATGAAGAAGAGGGGACACATGTTGATGTAGAAGAGACATGAGGAAGAGGGGACACATGTTGATGTAGAAGAGACATGGAGAAGAGGGGACACATGTTGATGTGGAAGAGACATGAACAAGTGGATTTTGCATAATAGGTGACCTGTACAGTCTAATAATGTACCTTTCTGTGCGGGGTCCAGGGTGGGGACCAGGGGGTTTGAAGGTTGGATGGGAGTTGCTCCTCCTGAAGGTTTGATGACGCATTTCTCCAGGTTGCAGTACTCCCAGCGGACACTAGGGTCTGTAGTGTAGCACCAGGGGGCCCGGTCTCCGTCAGGGTTCCTGCACAGATTCCTCCTCAGGTCCCTGTGGAAGAGAACACCTTAGTACAGCGAGCAACAACTGAACACACACACACACACACACATGCACTCACACACACACACACACACACACACACACACACACACACACACACACACACACACACACACACACACACACACACACACACACACAAAGACTGCAACCACTACTATTTAGAAATACTTATAGAAATATATATTTAGACTGTAAGTATAAATATGCACATTTACATTGAATTGTATCTCGTCTCACTGGCATCGCTACTACCTCTGCTTTGCACTCTTATTTATTTATTGTGTCTAATTTTTTACTGCAGTGAGAGTTCCCAAATAAATGTTGTTGTACTTTGTATGATGACAATAAAGATATGTTCTATTCTATATTCTATTCTATTCATCCAGTATCCTATAAGGTTTTATATTTCACATACTAGATTATTAAAACCAGGAAAGGAACTAAAGATCCATGTGGGTTTTTTATTTATATACGTATATATTGGATCTTGTATGTTATTGCTATAATGCAACAAACTGCTAACAATTAGTTAAAGGTCCCATGTCACGGCCATTTCTACTGATCATAATTCCATTGTTGAGGTCTACTAGAATAGATTTACATTGTTCAATGTTCCAAACTCACATTGGTTTCTCACAGCATCTCTGTATAGTATGTGTATTCACTCTCTGTCCTAAACGGCTTGTTGGAGCTCCTGCCCCCCCCCCCCCCCCCCCCCCCCCCCCCCCCTCCCTGTGTCGGACCCGGAAGGAAAAAATGGAAAAAGAAAAATCTCCAACAACGAGGCATTCTAGGGCAGCATGGACACGTCTTCTCTGTGTTAGAGTTTTACTCGCTACAGGGTGTACTTTGAGGGTTTGTGACTCTGCAGACCGTTTACATGCAGAAAAAGCTACATAACAACAAGGGGACGGGTAATAACCAGAAAAGCATATGATGGGACCTTTAAGCCACTCTTATTTGCACTTATATACAGTAAAAGCAATACTTATATAGTCTGGCAATTGTGCTGCGATAATTAGCCAGGGTATACTATTCCATATTCACATAGGTCTAAATACACAATAAAGAATAAGGCTGGCAGGAGCTGCTTTTTGATGCTCACGCTTGGGGGAAGGCCTGTGGAGTTTTGTTGTGGCGGTGAGGCGTCATGGCGCTCCAGCGCTGACATCTTTTCCCGCTGATGGTCTCTGTCGTCACTCCTCTGTAACTCGTCCCGCCCCCCTCGTAACAATCCTCCTCCTCCACGGGGATCACGGGCTCATCTGCAGCGAGACACAGGACTGCATTTTTATACAGCGTTTTGCGTTTCTTAAAAGTCATTATTTCAATATTCCAGGCCCATTTGTTGGTTCTTTCTATCTGTCGGAGTAGAGTTAGAAGTTGTGGTATTTGTGGTCATGATCAGAGATGGGACGTAGTGGAGTACATCATCATCTTTATATAAAGAGACTCTTGGTCCATTATTACAAGACATACAACACTCACATATAAATTAAAAAAGGCAGTTATACCAATGCTTCCACAGAGGTGCCTGGTATCGTACAGCACTGAGACACGGATTTGAAAGCAGCATAATGACAGAGTTATGAGAAACATTCAATCGACAGATGAATTTCTACATTCGATTTCTCAAAAGAGCATGGAACGTGTTGACTCGTGCTTTACAGAACATTTCACTTGCACTGCACCACCTTGGTTTTCTAAGCAGTATACGCAAACAGTCATTATATGCAACCTGGAGCTTCTGGAGAACGAACTGCATATTTATATCTAGCATTTGTACGCTTTTTGAGATCCAGGACAGGCCCCTCTCTGGGCCTACCTGCCTGAACCCAGGCCCCAAAAGCATTCTTGGCTTCAGCGTATTGATCAGCCACATGTTTATTCCACCCTGGCTTGACGTAGTGTCTCTTCCTAGAGTAGGTACAGCACGGTCTACTGGCCTCCCATACAGCTCCCACAATACAATCATACATGATACAGAGGTCTTCACGGTGAGAGCTTTCATTACAACCCACATCAACACACAGAGTTGCCACTTTGGGTAGATATACATCACTCAACAGGACATCAGTTCACCCATAGTACAATAGCCTATCCTCATTTGTGAGCTTGGACCCATCCACTTTAGTCGTACAGGCATTATTAACCTCCTGAGACATCTCAGGGAGACTATCACAATCTAGTGACATTACAAAAGGAATGTGATCTGACATTGATGCCTCATACACAATCTCAATTGATCTTACAATGTCATGGGCATTAGCAGTGCTTATGCAATGGTCAAGCCATGAAGTTGTATGCCAGGCCTCGCTTATATATGAATAGCTATCTGTAGGCAGAAGTATTTGGCTTGATAATATAAGATTGTTATCATCACAAAACTGTAGCATATGCTTAGCAAACAAGGACCTTTTGTCTGATATGTCAGCATTCATATCACCCACTACAAAAACACTGGTGGAATGATTATCAGCAATAAAATAATGTATAAAAGCAAGTCTGTTCAGGTATTCATCTTCATTATGCTGTGACTCATATGGTGTATATACATTGAGAATGCTAAACTCCTTGTTATTCATTTTGATCTGTACAGCAATACACCAGTCAACTTCAAGCCTGATGACATTAATGACAGCGTCCAGCTTTTTGTGCCACAGGATAGCCACGCCCCCTGCTATCCTTCCTCTCACTATTCCCAGAGATAGGTCCGTAGTGGACTCACCAGCCCCGTGAAAATTGTCATTAAGAGAGTTCAACTTTTACAAACACTTCGTTACTGTACTTTACTATTTTCTGACGACTTTTTACTTTTACTTCTTACATGTTGAACTCAAATACCTGTACTTTCTACTTCTTACATGTTGAACTCAAATACCTGTACTTTCTACTTCTTACATGTTGAACACAAATACCTGTACTTTCTACTTCTTACATGTTGAACCCAAATACCTGTACTTTCTACTTCTTACATGTTGAACTCAAATACCTGTACTTTCTACTTCTTACATGTTGAACACAAATACCTGTACTTTCTACTTCTTACATGTTGAACTCAAATACCTGTACTTTCTACTTCTTACATGTTGAACTCAAATACCTGTACTTTCTACTTCTTACATTTTGAACCCAAATACCTGTACTTTCTACTTCTTACATGTTGAACTCAAATACCTGAACTTTCTACTTCTCACATTTTCCAAACAGCTGGTTTCCTTTAGTCTGAATGTGTGTTTGATGCGTGATCATTATTATTTAGAGTCATTGCGTGCCTATTGATTTGAACACGATCCGTGTATCCATCATTTCCTGGTCTTCTCTAAAGAAGAGGGACCAATGGAAACGTTGTCATGTTGCCGTTGTTCAGCATGGAAACATTCATTAGCTAACAATGACATTATTGTTCTATTAATATAAAGGGAGGTCAGGTACTCTTTAAAACAGCTGGGAGTTATGGGTACTTTTTACTGAAGTACATTTCAAAGCCCATACTTCTTTCCTTGTACTTGAAAAAATAAGTTTAGTCAGTACTTCTACTTTTACCAGAGTATTTTTAAACACGAGTATCTGTACTTCTACTTGAGTAAAGGATGTGGGTATACTTTTGCCGTCTCTGGTCATTATTAATATAATCATTAATGAGGGTTATACCTGGTCCGGCTGCGTCTCCACAGCTCGGCACCTTGCAGTACTCCCAGCGGGTCTCAGTGTTGGTGGTGTAGCACCAGGGCATCCTCTCGTTGTCCGGGTTACGACAGTGGTTGCTATCCAGGCCTCTGACGGGAAAAAACGCAGAAATAATCATGAAAACAATCAAATATATTTTAGAAAAAGTAATCATAGCACAGTATAAATAGTCTTTAAGTCTGGCATTAAAAATGGTAGTAGTATTAGTAGTAGTAAGTATAAATCTATATTAAAATAAACTAAAAATAATAAAACTAAAGAAGTCATTATGCAGAATGGTGATTTTTTTGGAGGGGAAAAAGTATTATTATTTCACTGGATTATAATTAATAAAATTACCAAAAGAAGTTTAAATATTAATAATAAAATAAAACATATATAAAAATACTTTCCACCACTGAATAAGCCCATCGTTAATATATGATGTATTTGTTCTTACTTGCAGGGGTAGTTTTCTGGGGAGCGGTTGTGTTTCTGAGGAGTCTGAACGGACCAGCTCTGGCACTGTTTCCCGGACTCGGTCACTGAGATGGTGCCGCGGTACAACTCTCCCTCCTCGGTGGCACAGCTCAGCTCCGGGACGATGGTGGGGGGCTCGGACGCTGAAAATAGGAAGTTCAGTTATAGATCTCACAGGGGAACAAACAACGTAAATTATGGCAGTGTTTTTAATAATGCCAAATTACCAGAGGTGGGAAGTAGTGTAGTACAAATACTTTGTTACTGTTCTTAAGTGTATTTTCTGGTATCAGTACTTTACTCCACTACTTATTTTTCGGACGACTTTTTACTTTGACTTCTTACATGTTGAACACAAATACCTGTACTTTCTACTTCTTACATGTTGAACTCAAATACCTGTACTTTCTACTTCTTACATGTTGAACTCAAATACCTGTACTTTCTACTTCTCACATGTTGAACACAAATACCTGTACTTTCTACTTCTTACATGTTGAACTCAAATACCTGTACTTCCTACTTCTTACATGTTGAACTCAAATACCTGTACTTTCTACTTCATACATGTTGAACACAAATACCTGTACTTTCTACTTCTTACATGTTGAACTCAAATACCTGTACTTTCTACTTCATACATGTTGAACTCAAATACCTGTACTTTCTACTTCTTACATGTTGAACTCAAATACCTGTACTGTCTACTTCTCTCATTTTCCAAACAGCTGGTTCCTTTAGTCTGAATGTGTGTTTGATGGGTGATCATTATTATTTAGAGTCATTGCGTGCCTATTGATTTGAACACGATCCGTGTATCCATCATTTCCTGGTCTTCTCTAAAGAAGAGGGACCAATGGAAACGTTGTCATGTTGCCGTTGTTCAGCATGGAAACATTCATTAGCTAACAATGACATTATTGTTCTATTAATATAAAGGGAGGTCAGGTACTCTTTAAAACAGCTGGGAGTTATGGGTACTTTTTACTGAAGTACATTTCAAAGCCTCTTTACTTTTACTTGAGTAAAGAAGTTTAGTCAGTACTTCTACTTTTACCAGAGTATAAAAACGAGTATCTGTACTTCTACTTGAGTAAAGGATGTGTGTACTTTTGTCCTCTCTGCAAATTACAATGAGAGTTAAAAAACTAAAGTGTGAAAAAAACAGGCGGGAAATCACAAAGGGGTGACGTGTTTTTCAAAATAAACAGGAAACAGAAAGACAGACCATGACACAAACTTTCTTTTGTCAATAATCTATGATGAAAAGTGTTTCAGAAGGAACATTTTATAATGGTAGTTTAGTTTATGATTCTTTTTGTGTTTCTACTTAAAGTATTACAGACTATCATTGACATGTATACCTAAAAAAAGACATACTTTTATTGGGGGTGCTTAGGGGGTGCTATGGCTATCCTAGGGGAGCTTCAGCACCCCCTAGCGCCCCCCTGGCGCCGCTATTCTACTAAAGTATGTTTTACATTTTAATTGTGAAATATTCATAAAACTAATATATGCACGGTATTAACTTTTTTTAACGGTATTTCCTTTTGTTCCTCAGGTTGCAGAGTGGGGTCAGCGACTAAACACCTTGCTCAATGGCACCTCAACATGTCAAAGGGTGAGTTTAACTATTTAATACATTTCTTAAAAGTTTGTATATGTGTTAAGCCGTGCATTTAAGGTGTCACAATGGTTAACAGAAGTCAAGGCAAATATTTGGACTTACCGCAGCGGGGAATGGAGCAGAAGTCCCAGCGTTTGGACGGGCTGGTGGTGAAACACCAGGGTTTGGGGTCTCCATCCGGGTTCCTGCAGTAATTCCCCTCAAGATATTTCTCTGGAAGACTAGAAAAAGCATAAATCATCGAACAGTGAGAATATGTGTTCGGACAAAACATATTTGCTTTATTTCCTCAATGCATTTATTAACTAAAAGGGCACTTTGAGAGTGCAGACATTAACTTATAATTATAATAAATATACAAAATGTTACAGCCAAAAATGCTAAGGATACAGATCTTGCAATGGTAACAAGAAAATCATATTATCAAAATACTTTATTTATCCCTTGGGGAAATGTATTGTTATCAACGTTGGTTTATTTTGAATTAAGAAAATACAAAAACATGATATAAAAATACTTATATACACAGAAATACTGAAGTTTGTGCAACAGGCTTC
The DNA here is from genome assembly GCF_902827175.1 of Gymnodraco acuticeps. NCBI lineage: Eukaryota > Metazoa > Chordata > Actinopteri > Perciformes > Bathydraconidae > Gymnodraco > Gymnodraco acuticeps. The sequence continues at coordinate 82,600 of NW_022991530.1, forward strand.
ATGCACGTAAGGTCGGTTCTGCATCATCCATCCATCTTCTCCCGCTTATCCGTGGTCGGGTCGCGGGGGTAGCAGTTCCAGCAGAGAGCCCCAAACTTTATTTTCCCTGGCGACATCAACCAGCTCTGACTGGGGGGTCCCAAGGCGCTCCCAGGCCAGCGAAGAGATATAATCCCTCCACCTGGTCCTAGGTCTACCGCTTGGTCTCTTCCCAGCTGGACGTGCCTGGAACACCTCCCTAGGGAGGCGCCCAGGTGGCATCCTAACTAGGTGCCCGAACCACCTCAACTGGCTCCTTTCGACGCGAAGGAGGAGCGGCTCAACTCCGAGCGGCTCAACTCCGAGTCCCTCCCGGATGACCGAACTTCTCACCTTATCCCTAAGGGAGACACCAGCCACCCTGCGGAGAAAACCCATCTCGGCCGCTTGTATCCGCGATCTCGTTCTTTCGGTCATGACCCATCCTTCATGACCATAGGTGAGGGTAGGAACGAAAATGGCCCGGTAGACAGAGAGCTTTGCCTTCTGGCTCAGCTCCCTTTTCGTCACAACGGTGCGGAAAAGCGACTGCAGTACCGCTCCCGCTGCTCCGATTCTCCGGCCCATCTCACGCTCCATTGTTCCCTCACTCGAGAACAAGACCCCGAGATACTTGAACTCCTTCACTTGGGGTAAGGACTCATTCCCTACTTGGAGTGGACAGTCCATCGGTTTCCTGCTGAGAACCATGGCCTCAGATTTGGAGGTGCTGATCCTCATCCCAGCCGCTTCACACTCGGTTGCGAACCGATCCAGTGAGTGCTGAAGGTCGCAGACCGATGAAGCCATTAGAACCACATCATCTGCAAAAAGCAGTGGTGCAATCCTTAGTTCACCGAACTGCAGACCCCCTCCCCCATGACTACGCCTCGAAATCCGATCCATGTATATTACAAACAGGATTGGTGACAAAGCGCAGCCCTGGCGGAGGCCAACCCTCACCGGAAATGTGTCCGACTTACTGCCGAGGACCCGGACACAGCTCTCGCTTTGGGAGTACAGAGATTGGATGGCCCTGAGTAGAGACCCCCTGACCCCATACTCCCGCAGCACCTCCCACAGTAACTCCCTGGGAACTCGGTCATACGCCTTCTCCAAGTCTACAAAACACATGTAGACCGGATAAGCGTACTCCCAGGCCCCCTCCAGGATCCTTGCGAGAGTAAAAAGCTGATCCGTCGTTCCACGACCAGGACGGAATCCGCATTGTTCCTCCTCAATCTGAGGTTCGACAATCGGCCTGACCCTCCTTTCGAGTACCTTAGAGTAAACTTTCCCGGGGAGGCTGAGTAGTGTGATGCCTCTATAATTGGCACACACCCTCTGATCCCCCTTTTTAAAAAGGGGAACCACCACCCCGGTCTGCCACTCCTTCGGTACTGTTTCCAACTTCCACGCAACGTTGATGAGACGTGTCAACCATGACAGTCCCTCAACACCCAGAGCCTTCAGCATTTCCGGGCGGATCTCATCCACCCCCGGGGCTTTGCCACTGTGGAGTTGTTTGACGACCTCAGTGACCTCACCCCGAGAGATTGGTGTTGATCCCCCGTCATACTCCAGCTCTGCCTCTAACATAGAGGGCGGAGTTGTCGGGTTCAGGAGTTCCTCAAAGTGTTCCTTCCAACGCCCTAACACTCCATCAGTTGAGGTCAACAACGTCCCATCCTTACTGTACACAGCTTGAATGGTTCCCTGCTTCCCCCTCCTGAGGTGTCGGACAGTTTTCCAGAACAACTTTGGTACCGCCCGAAAGTCCTTCTCCATGTCTTCTCCGAACTTCTCCCACACCCACTGCTTTGCCTCGGCCACGGATGAGGCTGCTGCCCTTCGGGCCTGTCGGTACCTTGCAACTGCCTCGGGAGTCCCCCGGGATAACAAATCCCTGAAGGCCTCCTTCTTCAGTCGGACGGCTTCCCTGACCACCGGTGTCCACCAGGAGGTTCGAGGGTTACCGCCCCTTGAGGCACCTAGGACCTTGAGACCACAGCTCCCCGCCACGGCTTCGGCAATAGAGGCTTTGAACACCGACCACTCTGGTTAAATGTCCCCAACCTCCACAGGAATGCCCGAAAAGCTCCACCGGAGGTGTGAGTTGAAGGCCTCCTGAACTTGGGCCTCCTCCAGACGTTCCCAGTTCACCCGAACTACACGTTTGGGCTTACCAGGTCTATCCAGAGGCTTCCCCCCGCCACTCGACCCAACTCACCACCAGATGGTGATCAGTTGACAACTCCGCCCCTCTCTTTACCCGAGTGTCCAAAACATACGGCCTCAGGTCCGATGATACGATAACGAAATCGATCATGGACCTTCTGCCTAGGGTGCTCTGGTACCACGTACACTTATGAGCATCCTTATGTTCGAACATGGTGTTTGTTATGGCCAATCCATGACTAGCACAGAAGTCCAGTAACAAACCACCACTCCGGTTCAGATCAGGGGGGCCGTTCCTCCCAATCACGCCCCTCCAAGTGTCTCCATCATTGCCCACATGTGCGTTGAAGTCTCCCAGCAAGATTAAAGAGTCCCCTTCAGGAGCCCCATACAGGACTCTTTCCAGGGTCTCCAAGAAGGCTGTATACTCTGAACTGCTGTTGGGTGCATAAGCACACACAACAGTCAGAGTTTTCCCCCCCATAACCCGCAGGCGTAGGGAGGCGACCCTCTCGTCCACTGGGGTAAACTCCAACAACGAAGCACCTAACCGGGGACTTGTGAGTATCCCCACACCCGCCCGGCGCCTCACACCTTGAGCAACTCCGGAGAAGAATAGAGTCCAACCCCTATCCAGAAGTAAGGTTCCAGAGCCGACGCTGTGCGTAGAGGTGAGCCCAACCAGATCCAACTGGTAACGCTCCACCTCCCGCACAAGCTCCGGCTCCTTCCCCCCCAGAGAGGTGACGTTCCACGTCCCCAAAGCCAGCTTCTGTCACCCGGGTCTGGTCCGTCGAGACCCTCCGCTTTCACTGCCACCCTTCTGGCAGCGCACCCGACCCCATCGCTGTTTCCCGTAGGTGGTGGGCCCGCGGGACGGAGAAGCGGAGGTGTTGCCCACGTTGCCTTTTCGGGCTGGGCCCGGCCGGGCTCCGTGGCAAGCCCGGCCACCAGACGCTCGCCGACGAGTCCTCCTTCTGGGCCTGGCTCCAGAAGGGGACCCCGGGGTTCCTCCGGGCCGGGTATCCTCACTTCTTGTATCGTCTTTCATGAGGTCTTTTGAACAACAAACAAACCAAATACCTCTCCTCTTTTTACACAGAGGTTAATATAATGAATCCTCCTGTGGTGGATTGATAAATTGTTTTTGTTTGTGGTCTTACGCGCTGGGGTTGTAGCCGTGGTTGTGAGGTTTCTGAGAGTCCCAGCGTTGGCAGGTGTAGCCGTTTTCTGTCAAGGAGATTTTCCCTCTGTAGTTCTCACCACTGCAGTGAATACACTCCTCTGTCAAATAAAGCACAAGCCATTTAGACAATCACGTGCAATGTGTTGTAGAGCTAAACAATAGCAGTGCTAGTGTTACATCATCATTAACACTTAATAAGACAACAGAAAGGAACACAATAAATAAACATAATGGAATAACAGATTCATAAAAATGCATAAAAGAGATGCAGAATAGTTTTAAAACAACTCTGTAAATACAGTAGGTGCTAAAACAAGTTAAAAGGCTTCTGGGTAAGCAGCTGAAAAAAGTAACGTTGTTAGCCTGAAGAAAGCAAAGGAGTCCAATGGAGGCGTTTAAGTCAGGGGGGGGATTCCCTCTGGAGGTAATTTTAGCCTTTGCAGACCATTTACATGCACAAAAACCTTTATAACACACTACAGGAAAGAGAAAAACAAACAAAAAGCATAATAGGGTCACTAATCTGGTCAAATGTGTTTACAAAGTGCAATATTTTCTTCTTAAAGGTCTCCTATTATACTGTTTTTCATCAATATATTATAGCTCTCAGATATATCCAGAACATGTCTCTGAAGTGTTTGGCTCCAAATACCAAACAGATCATTGCAGCATTACCCATTATCCCCTCTGTTTCAGCGCTGTTTGCTTTCTAGACCGACAACTTTTTGGTGCTTGAAACAAACCGGATTCCGGAGCTTTGAGGCGGCTCCGCTGCGGTGTTAACAGGAAAAACCGGTGCTTTTCAAGCTCCAGCTCCTTAGTGCCCCCATGGAACTAAGTACAGATCGCGTTCACACCGGAATAAATCCCTGAGGAAAGATTACACAAATGAAGCCGCTGACGTCACTTCTTCTTCTGCTTTGGGTTTACTGGCAGGCCACAAACAACTTCACGGCGTATACTGCCACCCGAAGTCCCCGGCCGGAAGTCCCCGGAGTTGGGGACTGGCTTCAGTAGAAGCTGCTGGGACTCCCAGCAGCTTCTACTGAAGCCTTCTGAGTAAATCGCCAGAACGCCGACACCTCCTCCTCTCCACCGCTCCAATGTTTTCTTTTGTGTTGCCATAAGTTATGCTCTCTCCGTTGGTGCGCTGGGCTAATGCTAATGCTAATAATGCTAATGCCAGCAAACACAATGGCGGCTTCACAAAACTTTTCAGAGTTTTACGGGGCGTGGTTTGCAATTTGCCCAGCCAATCAGAAATTGGTACTTGTTTCTCCCCAGGATAGTACCACTTCTCTAGCAGGCACTAAAAATGTGGGTAAAAGTTCTCGGAACTAAGTTCTCTTTTTGGTGTGAACGCAAAATTCCAGGCACTAACGGAACTAAACGGGAAAAGTATGGGGAAAAGTACTCCGGTGTGAACGCGTCTAATGGTCTAAATCAGGGGTACTCAAATACAAATCTTAAAGGTCCAAAATAAATGTTTCAATAAGACAAAGGTCCGTTTATTACGGTCATTCAAACTTTTAAACAATTGCAACAAGATTCTTAACACGAGGTTGCAAAAACAAAAATAATCTGTATGCAGTCAGTTTTCATTGTTATTGTGTCTGTGCTTGACCCCTCAGAGTCGCAGTGTAAGAGCTGCACAGTTATGAATAAAGGCAGCTGCACCCTCTTTCATTCAGCATTCCCATTAGTGCTTTATAAATGTCTTGCCCCCTTGTGTATCCACTGAGGTTCATCAGGCCCAACACATCTTCAACAAACTCCCCCTTTGCCTCATCATAAAAACTCACAAACACCAGCAACTGAGCATTGTCAGTGGTGTCAGTGGACTCACCCACAGCTAAGGAAATGCACTGTGCATTTTTTATTCCATCACAAAGCTGATTAATCAAATCACCAGCCAGTATTTATGTTCTTCTGGTTGCTGTGGAATCTGAGAGGGGGATTTGCTTGATTTGACCTGTTATTTCCTCTTTTTGTTTGCCTTCAACATGGTCATGGGGGGGGGGGGTTACCTTGGTTGGTGACTAGGCTACTAGCTACAGTACAGATGGCTACTACACAAGCCAAAAAATCGTAATGACATCATAAAGTGGCCAAAATCTGATCAGCTCATCTTCAGGCAGGTTTTATATAAATGGATCAGGACAAAAAGAGAGAGAATCTTTTTTCCTGAAACTTCCAGAATCTCTTTATGCAGAAGGGACACATGTTGATGTATAAAAGACATGAAAAAGTGGATTTTGCATAATAGGTGACCTTTAAAAGTTGACTACAAGCTGCTTTAAAATGTACTTATGAACATTACTTGAGTATACTGTATGTACTTAACTTTCCAACACTGGAAAACCAGACCCAAAAACACAGATAATAAATGTTTTTTACCGGTGCAGCTGGGCACGTCGCAGTTTTCCCAGCGGGTGTTGGAGTCGGTGGTGTAGCACCAGGGTCCGCCGCTGTCTCCATCCGGGTTTCTGCAGAAGTTTAACTCTAAGTCTGCTCTGGGATGCTCACCCGGTGTGAAGCTGCACACACACATTGAGAGAAATCATAGTAACTTAAATAGATAGATATATAGATAGATGGATAGATATATGATAGATAGATAGGTAGATAGATAGATGGATAGATGGATAGATGGATAGATATATGATAGATAGGTAGGTAGATAGATAGATGGATAGATAGATGGTTAGATGGATAGATAGATAGATAGATAGATAGATAGATAGATAGATAGATAGATAGATAGATAGATAGATAGATAGATAGATAGATAGATAGATAGATAGATAGATAGATAGATAGATAGATAGATAGATAGATAGATAGATAGAGAGATAGAGAGATAGATAGAGAGATAGAGAGATAGATAGAGAGATAGATAGATAGATAGATAGAGAGATAGAGAGATAGATAGAGAGATAGATAGATAGATAGATAGATAGATAGATAGATAGATAGATAGATAGATAGATAGATAGATAGATAGATATATAGATAGATAGATAGATAGATAGATAGATAGATAGATAGATAGATAGATAGATAGATAGATAGATAGAGAGATAGAGAGATAGATAGAGAGATAGATAGAGAGATAGAGAGATAGATAGAGAGATAGATAGATAGAGAGATAGAGAGATAGATAGAGAGATAGATAGATAGATAGATAGATAGATAGATAGATAGATAGATAGATAGATAGATAGATAGATAGATAGATAGATAGATAGATAGAGAGATAGATAGAGAGATAGATGGGTACTTTATTGATCCCAATCTGGGAAATGTTTGCGTTGCAGCAGCCTAAAAAAAGCAAGGTAATGTACATAAGATAAATTAAGACACAAGAAATAAACAATTCAAAATATTTCTGAAATAGAAATATAATAGCATTAAAGTAAAAATATATATACGTGGATGTGGAAATACAACTTTCCAGGAACAAATATAATGCAGATAGATCACATATATAAAGATATAATGTGATATGATGTGTAAAGTAATATCATGAGTACATACTTGGGCCTGTGCGGGTATTTAGCATCCCATCTCTGGCAGATCTTTCCTGTTTTTGATTTGCTTTTCGTTCCTCTGTAATCTGTTCCTATTCCATTAACACACTCCAGGAGGTATACTGCACGAGACGGACACAACAACACACACATCGTTATTCAATATATGAAATGATTTTGTAGTGCGCTGTAGAGTACACTATTCTCTGAGTGAATCATTGATCTGATCCCACTCAATTGATGTTTTTATCCCCAGTATTCACAGTACTGTTAATCTGCTCAGTGTTTGCAGACAGTCCAAACATCACTGATCACGCAGCATATGGGCTAAACATTAACCATCAGTGTTTGGAGGGTTACTTTTCTAATGAAATAGGTCAAAAGGTACCCCTAACATGGAAATGATTCATGTTGATAAGCTGATTGATAAGCTAAACATGTATACATTTAAACCAGACACTTTATATCTCACAACTCGATTGATAAATGTTTTTTTACTATAACTTGAATTACTGTATAATTAGAACAGAGCACAAAAATCAATGTTATATGTACATTTTCTCAGTAATTCAAACTGATTTTTTTTTCAGTAATTAATTCATATATTTATTTATTTTGTCTCACTTATTAGTCCTAATTACAAATACATTTATTATATGTATTTATTCAATATATATATATTTTTTCTATTCATTTATTTGTTATTTTTTAATTTATGTACTAATTTAATTGTTTGTTTATTTTCTTTCATGTACATATTTAATTGTAATAAGAACCCGGACCCATTTCTACTTTTGGGGAAATTAAGGGGAGCATAATTTAGACTAAATAGACCACCTAGAACCCATTTCTGACAAGTAACCCCCCCTAGTGTCACATATCTGAAATGTGACATATATGTCACATTGGGCTTTAATGGTCAAATAACTCTTATTTATAACTTAATTAATGAGGATGATTTTTTGGTTTAAATTAATTTGAACCTTCTTTGAATTGAAGAATAAAGAATACATATAATTGAATCAGCTAAATTAACGGAGCAGATCATAATCATATTTCTAATTGTGCATATATGCCACTCCGGGTTTACTGTGAAAGTTTAGGGTTAAAGTCCCGATCAGTGTCACAGCGATGTTTATCTGATGTGTTTCATATCAATTTGATCAATAAATGTTTCCACAACAGGTTAAATATAATAAAGGACATGTTATGTAAGCATTTTCATTCTTAAATGGCTTGAATTTTACCTTTAGCAACAAAAAAAAGCTTTTGAAATGTAGCTAGTTCTGTCATATGTGTTAGTCTGGCACATAGACATCTTGGACATGTTGTCATGGGAACACAAAGTCACATGACCTGGACCATGACCCACCAGACTGTTCAGCGTGTCACCTAGGGACTCCATGAGATAAAATTAAGGCTAAAGCTGTATAAGGAACTTTCCAGAACATTTAAAGGTCATGTGACACCCGTGTCACGGTGGGTCCTTATGGGTTAATAAGTCACTCTATAACATGTGATAAAAGTAAAGAAAAGAAAACTTAATTAAATTGAATCAAATTAAATACAACAAAAATCATATTATAATACAAATATAAATACAATAAAATGTAAATACAAAATTAAAAAATACAAATAAAAGATATATATTATAACAGAAATTATAAAATGTCCTACCTTTTTTTTCGTATAACGCAGCGCTGCTTCTGCGCAGGATGGTCTCTGTTTTAGAGTTAGCTGCAGCTGTCCAGCAGTCCTGATCCTTCTCAACGTACAGGAAGGATCTGAGGAAACACACACAGGAAGCTCAGAGTTAAACGTAAAAGATAAATGGTGAAATGGATTTGAACAGAGTGAACTTACCTGCATGTCCAGGTCGTTTCAGCGTCACATTTGGCGGCACACTCGGCCACAGTGTTTACTGAGTATTGTCTTTTCTGCAGAGAGAGGATCCAAGCTCCCTCCGTTTTAGCGTAGCTCTCCGTCTTGTTGCCGCTCGCTGACATCAGACACAGGAATATTAACTCATTACGTTTCAGATATAAAGATCATTAAACATCAATGATGTCATCCAAGCTAATTAATGTGGTTTGAAATCAAGGATACATTGGATAAAGACAATTATACCATCATTATAATACATAAAATAATAAAGAAATACATACAGTTTTAAAAGTGATACAACATATTTTTAAATAACAATAATAATGATGATGATGATGATGATGATAATAATAACAATAATAATGCTAATGATAATAATGATGATGATGTTGATGACGATGATAATAACAATAATAACGCTAATGATGATGATGATGATAATAACAACAAAATAATAAATACAGTTCTAAAAGCAATACAACATATTTTAAAAATAATTATTCTACTAATCATAACAAATCACTTTCGACAGGTATAATGTGTACTAGGGATGTAACGATATATCGAATATCGCGATATCGCGGTAAATAAATGTCTCAATACCGTCGTGGGACTGACCAAATCTACCGCGATTTTTAATTTTTAATTTCATTTATTTTTTAAACCTTTATTTAACCAGGTGGTCCCATTGAGATCATCGATCTCTTTTTCAAGGGAGACCTGTCCAACATGGCAGCAAGTAGGTTACAACATGAACATAAAACAACAGATAACACAAAAGGACATGGTATTTACAGGGCTACATGTACACACCTAGAGACATTGACAAGTACCAACAGTATATTTATATCTCGCCCTGTCAATAAGCCTCACCTTCTTGGCAAACACTGTATTGTTTTTTAAGTGGTGGAGAGACAATGCACAGTTTTACCCACTGCTGTTACCCATGGCCAAAGCATATCTCTCTGTCCCAGCAACATCAGTACCAAGCAAGAGAGTTGTTTCCACAGCAGGGGATTTTGTAAACGCCCAAACATCCCAGCTTCTACCTGGAAATGTGGACATGCTCATATTCCTAAAAGATAACCTTGATGACGCTGAGTGAGTGAGTGATGTTGAGTTACTTGAAAAACTAAAGTGAAACTTGATTTATTTTATTGCAGGGTCTGATTATTATATTGTTGACACTTTAAAATACTACTATCTACTAAAATGCTTTAAAAATCAGATTTATTATTTAATAAAGAAAAAAAAATTCAAGAAAAGAAAAAAAAGAAATTCCCTTTTTTTTCCTTTATTTTTCAATATCGCGATAAATATCGTACCGTGGACTTTTTATCGCGATATTATCGTACCGTGAGTTTTTGGTATCGTTACATCCCTAGTATATACACTGCAGTACACATACAGTATATACTATCCTAAAGGAAGTGATATTAAGTTATACATTTTTGGTGTTTAGCATTTTAGAAAGTCATACGGTTCCAGAGTACAAAAAACTCATTCATAAGTTTGTTTATAAAGTTGAGTCATCTAACATTGTGCCGGGAAAACCCAGTGTTGAATATTGTGATGACTTTGAGTCATAGAAAGCAAATACAAAACACGTCACGGTATCTTTACGTTTTAAAAAAAATGCAAATGATCAAGGTTAGTACATTGTAATACATGTGTAATTAAGTACAGCACTTTTATTCAATGACTATCTGTGGGTCAGAGTCAGGGCCGGTCCTAGACATTTTGGTGCCCAAGGCAAGATTATGATTTGGTGCCCCCCCCCCCCCTCCAAGCAATACACAATAGAATATATAAAATCTCTACAAAAGACCAATACACTACAAAAACTGAAACGTATTGACATGTTGGTTATATACATAAAGAAGGTTTCAAATGTATTCATTATTGTATGCACATGTTTTAATTGGGGGGTGGACGTCACATCCTCTAGGGGGGTCCGGGGGTATGCCCCCCCCCCCCCGGAAAGATTTGTTTTAACATTTTAAAGTAAAATGCTTCAATCTGGTGCACTTTGAGCAGAATGACTAGAGACCTGATCTCGGGGGTACAACTCTAAAACACCCATATGAAAAAGATCGGTTTACATTTTAATAATCAAATAAGTATTTGAACGTAACCAATAACCTACCATAGCCAATAACAAATTCATGTAACGTATTTTATTTTTGTTGTTCATTCATATCTTATTTGAGCAGTTAACATTATTTATGCATATTTTTGTATCTCTCCAGTTTTAAATGATATTGTTGGTTTACTGTCCTATAGTATACATTGGAATGATTTCAAACCTGTTGTTATTTATCCTAATAATTATAAAGGAGTGCCTTGGAAATATGTGTTTACATAAATTGTGACCAAACCGTTTGAGACCCACTGAGATAACTTAGACTAAAGTGAACTATCTAAACACTCAAGAGTCCTTTACCTCACTGAGCTGTAGTTATCAGCCTCAATCCAACAACAATCCGCGGTACCAATGCGCGCCCTCTCTCTCTCTTTCTCTTGCTCGCTCGCACTTTGGCTGTGAGCTGCGGGCGCCAGATAAGTCAACATCCCCCACTTTCCTCACTAACAGCGCCCATCGTACAGGGCAAATGAAAAGTGTAACCGGGGTGAAAAGGGTGTTACCTTTACTTAATTATGAATGTTGTTACATCAAGACTGAAAATTCGGATGAGCCAAACAGTCAAAAATGTTTTTTTCCCTCCCAGAACTACCAGCGCAGCTCCCCCCCAGGTCTGGCGCCCTAGGCGACCGCCTATGTCGCCAGTGCTACGGGCCGGCCCTGTCTGTGGGAAATAGGTCTATTAAATTATAAATATCCCATTCAGGAAAACCACATGACATAACAAAGTTATGATCTAATAATTGTAATGATCTAATTGTCTAATCATATATTATGTATGTGTAGATGCATTAATCTCATTTAAAGTACGTGAGACACTGTCTTTGTTAATATTTGATATGTGTGGCCCGTGGTTGAGTTCATTGATCACAATTCCAGATTTAATTTGAAAAAAATGCGATTGTTTTCGACGATTTGATGATTGTTGATGTTCAAATTGTCAGGTATTTCAATGAGATTTCTGAAATGTAATTAAAAAATGTGTGATTTTACAATGATTTGATCAACTCTGGGTCCACATGAATGACAGTATTTGCTTTGTGTCACTTATTTATAGGTAAACTAAGCAAATAAAACACATTTGTTTAGCGCTTCTCACAGACATTACGTTTTTTTGATGATTTTCAAACTGTTTTCTTCCCATTCCTTGAAAACTAGGTAAAGATCATGTGTTAAAGTGAACACATGATCTGTTATGTGCTTCTAGATTTGTCTCTTTCTAGATTCAAGATTATCATTCGAATCAAAAAGAATTACAGCGTATTTTGGCTAAAGATAATTTTAATTCCCAGGGACTTCCAACATCATACAATATACTCAAGACATAAAACTAAACAAAATGGCGCAAGACAATGGTGCAAGGGACACAAATGGTGCTGGTAAAATGCAGAAATGTCTTCATCAAATGATCAAAATAGTATTAAAAGACACATTTAATCAACTTGGACACATTGTCCTAATGAGTTCATCTCAAATAGGGCAAAATATCATCTTATTGTCTGTTTCTTTACATATATAACAGCATTTATATTGTTTTTTAACCTTAATTATCATTCAAAGATGCCTTTATATCTTACCGGTGCAGATCAGGGCTCCCAGGAGGAAAGCCACTTTACACAGGTCCATGTTGAGGCCTTTTTATTCTAGCAGCTCATATTTGACGAAGTCACCAAGCGTCCTCCTGGTGTGTTATTGGGCTCCCTTCAGGATGTCCTGAAAATAAATAGGACAGTTCAATCGCTAGTCAATCATTGGCCCGACAAGGACGGCAAAAGAGGTCAAAAACCTTATCAAACGTAGATTTTTACAGCACGTAAACCACATCTTCTCCGTTATATGTTATATTTATCAGGATAAACAAATGTAGCATGTTTTTTAATACTTACCCAAAAGCTTCTCAAGCTAATCTGTTTCTTTTCTGCAGCTACAAAAGATTTTAGGAGATGAGCTTTGACCGATTTTTTGACATCATGTGACCTTTTATGTCTTATCATTAGGCCCATTTTCTCTCTATCACTTTACTGGAATTTGCGTCAAACCTAAGCATGTCCTTTGCTACGCTAATACTTCCATTATAACATAAACGGTTGCATGTTTATTTCAATTATGATGTGTACAAGTGTGTTATGATGTTATTATGTGACACACACTTTATTCCTTATTTTACTGGGGCATACTATGTGATCTACATCAAATGTGATCAATAGTTACAGTTAATCTTTAGCTAAAAGGGACCAAGGTCCTCAACTGCAAACATGTGATTACAAAACAACCAACGTTAGTGCTGAGAAATACTGATTAATACGGGAAATGTGTGCCTTAAAAACATCAATTTAACATTTTGGGGTATAAGGGTCAGGGTTTGACTGATGTCTCTGCTTTATCAGTACTTTTTATTTTTGATGATTTCAGTACATTTGGAAGAAGTATTTGAGTGCAAGATATTAAAGTGGACATATTATGATATAGTGGAACAATATATTGTAGGGCCATGAGAAAACGCCATCCTGTTTAAACCACATCAAGGATTATTTCTGAAACAGTATGGAGCTCAAATACTTTTTCTCTTGCGGGTTTATCACAAGGTGAGTTCCTTTTTATATTTCCTGCGTTTTAAACATATGTGCTCTACAGTACAGGTTAGCTCTGAGTGTTAGCGAGGCTTGCTAATGTAAACAAAGACGAGATTACGTCCAAAACACGTCAGGCATTGTTTCTGATAGCAACTTTCTGTGGGTCTGCCGCCGATTTGACGTCATATCGGCAGCAAATCTGTATCCGCTCGTTGTACCCACGTTTTTAAAAGATTTGGGTACACACCGGGGTCGGGGACACATATTTATGTATAAAAGACATCAAAAAGTGCATTTTGCATGATAGGTCTCCTTTAACATATTACATTACATTGCATCGCATTTAGCTGACGCTTTTATCCAAAGCGACTTACAATAAGTGCATTCGACCAACAAGATACAACCTTGAAGAAAACAGAATCATAAAGTACATCAGGTTTCATAGAGCCAAACATTTCAAGTGCTACTCAACTGGCTTTAGGTAAGCCAGTCCTTTATTAGTATATAAGTGCTTTGTTAATAATTCTATCTATCTATTACTGTTGTCATATGTCTACTAAAAGAGAAAGAGCTGGATGCTTTTTCTAACAAGACACACATTATTATTTTACTGTTGATATATATATTTAGTGTTTTTTTACATGCTGCTGTAACAGAAACAAATATATAAAAGAATATTTATCAGAACTCATGTAATACCTTGTGATGACCTGCAGAGGGTGCTGTTGATGATCTGCATTTGAATGTGAGACTGAAAGGATAACCTGATGAAGTCAATGGGGTACTTTCAAGGATATTAAGTACAATGGAGTTATTCATAACAATATCCACAATCACCTGTTCAGTGTCGCTGGAGGATTTGTGCACAATAGGCCGCGTTAATGAATGAAAATCACACAGCACGATACAATTCAAGGACTTTTTTTTAACAATAGCAAAATAATGTTTTATACCCACCATATATTTGTTCTGCCTTTTTTTAATGTAATTTACTAATAGTCTATCTATTCAAGGCAAAAATTAAATGGAAAGCAGGTGTAAGAGGCAAAAATAAAGTATGTTTCCAAATAAAATCACGCGTTCTTCATCTTAAAGTACATTTTACCTCAAAACCAAGGAAAAAGGAGACAAAAACCAAGGATCCTTCAATGTGTGTGTGTGTGTGTGTGTGTGTGTGTGTGTGTGTGTGTGTGTGTGTGTGTGTGTGTGTGTGTGTGTGTGTGTGTGTGTGTGTGTGTGTGTGTGTGTGTGTGTGTGTGTGGCCTAGCATTACTATACTTGTGGGGACCTAAATCTGTTTACACAGTCACGTGTGGGGACTCGCCTCCCTTATGGGGACAAAATGGAGGTCCCCATGGGGGGAATCATTAATTTTAGGGTGAAGACTTGGTTAGGTTTAGGATTAGGATTAGGGTTAGGGTTAGGTTAAGAGTTAGGGTTAGGTTAAGGGTTAGGATAAGGTTAAGGGTTAGGGTTAGGGTTAGGCATGTGTTGGTTATGGTTAAGGTTAGGATAAGTCTCCAGGAAATGCATGTAAGTCAATGTAATGTCCCCTGAAGTGATGTATACATGGTATGTGTGTGTGTGTGTGTGTTTGTTTGTGTGTGTGTGTGTGTGTGTGGTGTGTGTGTGTGTGTGTGTGTGTGTGTGTGTGTGTGTGTGTGTGTGTGTGTGTGTGTGTACTCAATCAATATGTTAAATCCTTGAAATTGTCCTCTTTAGTTTGGATAGCAATTTAAAGTAATATTTTCCTTGAAGTTTTCAGAACCAAGGAGCAGACAAAAAACCGGGATTTTTAAATGTGAACTGAACAGGTTATGTATTGACAAACAAAATAAAAGCACTTAGATCTTCGGTTTTTGTTTGAATATTTGTCCTTACCTTGTTCAAAATTGATCTGCAAACATAGAAAAAAGGTTTTTAAACACACCATTTGACAACATTACTAAATCAAAAATCCTTCAACATACCTTTAATGGACTCTAATACAATTCAATGTAATATCTCCAGTCCCTAAACAAAAGCAGATGGATGTTCTGAGCAATAAAATACATTTTAAAAAAACGTCAGCGATGCTCCTACTTGTAATGACAATTGTTTCAATAAGAGACTCGGTGTATTGTTTTTGTTCCATTTTACAGCAAGTTGAAGGTCAGTCTGCTGCTTTATACAGTGGTATCACGTCAATACTTCACACACAGGAGATGGTGTGTGTGTGTGTGTGTGTGTGTGTGTGTGTGTGTGTGTGTGTGTGTGTGTGTGTGTGTGTGTGTGTGTGTGTGTGTGTGTGTGTGTGTGTGTGGTGTGTGTGTGTGTGTGTGTGTGTGTGTGTGTGTGTGTGTGTGTGTGTGTGTGTTCAATCAATATCCCACCGTCAGACCTCAATTCAAAGACGTCCCGCTCTCTTTACAGGAGCTTTCTGCAGCTGCTTCACTCAGGATAAAGGATATTTTTCCCCTTTGTGAAATGAAGAAATATAATTGTATTTGTTAATTTACACATGCAGTATGTCACAGATGGATGTGCTTAAAATCATATATATTTATTTGTAATCTTTCTTTACATATATTCCTTTTTTTTTACCTCGTATTGCAGTTTAATGTTTTTTAAAGGTTTGTGTAATTATGCTGGTCATAATTCCCTTGAATAAGCACATTTCAATTTCAAGAATTTCAAATAAAAACATTAAATGTACTCAGGCAGTATGATGCAGCTGGATGTGCTTGAAACCTCTATTTCAGTTTTACTACATTTTTAATAACTGTTTTATCTTGTGATGGTTTGTGTAATTATGCTGCCGTTTTGGTCAGAATTTCCTTGAAAACCCCGTTTCTATTTAGATTATATTACAGCTGGATGTGCTTGAAACACGTATTTATTTGTACTCTTTTTACTTTTTCTATATCTCTTTTATACTTTTTTAGTGGCTTGTTTAATTATGCTTCCTCTTTGGTTAGAATTCCCTTGAAATACACAAATCGAATTCCACGTTTTGTAAGGAAAGGTCAAATAAAAACAATTCATTGATTTATTTATTACAGCTGGATGTGCTTGAAACATTCATATTTTTCCCGCCTTGTAGAGGCGGGAAAAATATGACAGTAATATATAATAACAGTATATAACAGTAGTCCCCAGAACATTTGAAGAAAGGTCAAATACATTTTTTAAACAATTTCAGTACCCAATTACAGCTGCATGTGCTTGCATTTTTTCATTTGCATGAAACAAATTAATGATCTGCTTAAGGGGTGTCAAACTCATATACACAGTGGGCCAACATTAAAAAATCGGTACTAGTCGAGGGCCGGACTGGTTCAATGTTTATTTTAACACTTATTGAAATGAACTTATTGCACATATTCAACCTGGAACTAACAAAGCTTAAATGATTGCCTATAAAAACAACATTAAACATTAAATAATCAGCTGCATTCATTTCTTATGGCTCTATCTGCAGCTTCTCCAGACTCATTTCTTATGATTACATTTTCCCACAGGCCAACAACAGCTTCAACAAAACTATTCCCCTCAAAGAAAAACCCAAACATGCCCTGTTGTCGTGAGAGAAAGTGCAGAAGGAAACATCCATGTAAACTCAGTGTGCTGCTCTGTGATGCTAGTTCAAGCAGATACTTGGCATCTCATCTTGGGTGCAAGGTCATCAATGTTTGGGCTCAGGCTCTGAGCTGAGGAGACCCTCAGGATGGAGTGAAGGTGTGAGAGCAATATACCGAAGGGCCAGATCTAATAGTAATTAGAAATTATACTGCGGGCCGAAATTAAATCCACCAAGGGCCTGATTTGGCCCCCGGGCCTTGAGTTTGACACATGTGGCTTAAAGTAAGCGTCATAATCTACTTTTCATACTCTCAGGTGTAGGAAAATAACATTTTTGAGAATCAAAAGCTGCATTTAGACAGAATTAAACCAAAATAATGGGAACAAAATCTGATAATATGACAAAAAACGAAACAAAATTGCAAAAATATACAGAAAATACAACCGAATACATAAACGCTGCAAGTCTTACAGATCAAACTTCAAAAATAACTATACAATAGAGAATTTCAGAGCACAATAATGTGATAAACATGCTAGTCTTATTCTTAAGGATGTATAGCTAATATGAAGAAAAGCCGAGGGACTTCACAATCTCTGCTCTCGCATTAGAAAAACTTCCCAAAAACACTTAGAGAATATGTGCTGTATGAGATAATGTGTTTAAAATCATGCAATCATATTGGTAATAAATATATGAACACTGCTAGCTAATTCTCTATCATCTTAGACCCACTGTCAACATATTCATCAGTCGTTGGATTCCCTGTATTTATTTCTAAATCTGCTTTTGTTTACCTAAATGCACGTGTTGTTCCCCGTGCATGGTGCCAATGTGTCGGTAAAGTGTTGATGATCTCCATTCATCTTTATATATTGCAGTGTGACGGCCTGCTGCGGTAATCAATGTGAGTTGTTTTCTTCTGACCAACAAACCGATCGAACCCCCAGAAACATGTCATGGCCACTTTGTATTATGGACAAGAAAAACCTCATTTATTTCTCCTTTCTGAATGTCAGCTCTTTGTGCGTTTTCAATTACAGACTCATTGGACAGAAGGCCTCCGGCAGATGGACGCAGAATGATGGTACATTAGAGCCCACTATGGTAAATTGTGTAACACGTTAAAAACATTGTTCGTTAAATTGAAAGCATTTTTCTTTTGATTAAAACATTGCTTGAGTGACTTACCCTTGACTGGACCATTGTACGGCACTGTGGTTTCGAAGGATGTGTGATTAAACACATGCCCCTTAAACTACACACAGTACAGGTATTTTATCCTCTGTGTACACATGGATTTTTACAACAGTTGCACATGGACGTGAAAAATAGAGTGAAACCGTGCTTTCAACCCCTCCACATCACACAACTGTATCTTGTCTTCACTTCTTTGTCCTCTGGAGGGAAAGTGAAATAAGTCATTTAAAGTGCTACGCAGGTTAGCACTATTGTGTGAAACTCGTGTAACTCCTCTTGATTGATTAAGAAAATATTTCGGTAACACTTTATTTTGATAGTCCATATTTAACACTCTATAAGTCGTCAGTTGACATTTAGTAGCATGTCAACAGCGTATTAACCAATATTCAACCTTACTATCTGTATATTGTGTCAACATCTTCAAAATTGACAATCAACTACTCAAAATCAATCTGTCAGTTGTCAACAGGGTCATGTTGACTATCTGTTGATAATCTGTTGAGAGTCAAGATGTCAACTAAAGATTACATTAAGCATTAGTTGATGAGCAACTTTAGAGTTTAGTTGACTTTCTGTTGATCGTCAACTAATCTAGAGTTGACTATCAGTATACTTTTAGTAGGGATTCTCCACTAAGCGTTTGTAGGCATGTGTTAGGACTATCCAATTAAAGTGAAACACAGTTGAGAACAGTAGAAAGTCTATAACCTATCAACAGAACACATTTGTCAAATCTATAGATCAACACTTGAGATGTAACTTATATTCTACTGGCAGTTAGTTACATGCATGTTACTTGTCTGTTGAAACAGTGTTGTTGAATGTCAACTGATGACTTGTAGAGTGTTAACTATGGACTATCAAAATAAAGTGTTACCAATATTTCCTTTTTAGGCGAGGGCTTGTTTTAGAGACCTTTGTCCCTGTTTTGGACGTCAGAAAACAAAGAGTGTTAAAATGGAGAAGATCAGTTGAAACCAACCTTTACTAATGTTATAGGAAAGTAAGTTATTTGTATTTACCTTATGCTTCACCTGCTCTAGGCTTCTTCCACATTGCCTAATTGTGTGTTCAGGTTAGCGCATAGGCTCCGTTGCCATCTTTATCAACCTTTACTTGCGTTTTTAAGCTTTTAATAGACTGTTATGAAGTTATAGCACTTTTTAGGGCAAGAAACAACCATTTAGACCAATATGTGATGAGTTTATCCAAATAACGCATGTTTGGGAATTTACAGCCATGTTTGGAGCTGTGAGAAGCAGCTGGCCAGTCGGATTTTAAAAAAAGCACGTCAACAATGTTGTTATAGTTAATCTTAAAACTGTACACACAGGTCCACAGTGCAAGTTTAACAAAAGGGTGTCCGATAATACTTCCAGCTTTTTTGATAGTCGTTCTTCTTCAAATCGAAGACTAATAGTCAGTTTTATTCTTTATTAACGGGAGAAAAGTTTCGCACATCCTATGAATCACTTGTTAAATGCATTATTTAGATTTGTACTTTAATCAGCTGGTGACCATGATATACAGTATCCTGCATTATTATAGTAAGATATAAGATGTTTTCCATAATCTACGCTAACAAAAGAGGCCCTCAAATGGAGCCTTGAGGAACATCACACACATTTTGTTTTGCTTGGTGCTTGTTTTGGACATTGTTAGTGTATTCTAGAACCCTGAAGGCAGGAGAGACTGAAAAGAGTCAAGGGAAGCTTATAAAAGTTAACAGCATTTAATTACACAAAAGATGCGGTGGTGTACAAAATGAAATGTGCGAGTGGAGGCGCTCTCCTCATCCGACCGGTCAGTCCAGGTCAGCAGGTAGAAGAGGTCAATTCTTGGCTTGCTCTTCCTGTTGTCATCTGAGGTCTTCTCCTATTGGCCGGCGTCGTCGGGGGCGGGTCCAATGCAATTCCTGCCTTTTTCTGTTGTTAAATTACATCATTCCTGGGGGGTATACTACGAAGCAGGATTTTCGCTTAGCCGGCTAACTGCAGGGAAAACTCCGGCTTTCCGGTCCTACGAAGCTGGTTCTCTTTTTAGCAGGCTAGATCTCCATGGTAACTTATGCTTAGCGGCTAACCTGGTCGGGAGCAGGTTAGGTTGCAGGCTAAGAGCTCAACTCAGTGAAAGCACCGCCTGCTGACCAATCAGAGCTCAGTGTGCGGAGTTTAAAGCGATCAAGTCATATTACAGGAGAAAGGAAATACAGAAAAGCTGCCGTCGCAGGAAAGACGGCCGGCAAAAATCACCGACTGTGTGAACGTGAACATTAATAGAATATCAGCTCCATCTTCAGAGCAATCTGACTATTATAACATTAGCGTTAAGAAAGCTTACTTAAATATCTGCCACAACATAAGTAACCGGATCAGAGTAACATTAAGTACAGTCCGCGGCATATCACTTCATAATGTATCATATATTTCCTTATCTGAGTCAGCTGAGCCGTATCTGGCCGTGCAACACTCACAGTGTCACATACTGTATGCAGAAGTATTATTTTAAGCAACACATTAAGTTGACGAAACACTCGAGACAAATGTAATTAAAGTCAGATCGTGTTTTAGACGGGCAGTGATATCATAAACCTGTTAATGTACGCATTCAAACACTTATTCTGTTACCAGCTGTATTCACCTTGCAGGTGCAGCTCTGTGGCTTTGATCCTGGATAAAGTGTTTAAGTCATGGATGTTTAAAGTTTAACTTCTTCATTTTTGACTAGTATTAAAGTTCACTTTTCATTCAGGAAGTATGACGCTGCGCTGTCAGTACGCTTCTCCATGTTTGTGATTGGTCGAATGCTCCAGATACCACCCCTTTCATGTGAACGCGCACCTAACTAGATAGGACACGGCTGGCTTGAGCGATCCACTTGATAGCCAGCGTTGTAGGACCGTTTAGCGAGAGCGCGTATGTTTTGGATTAGACCAACCGGCTAACTCAAACATATCCAGGTTAGGTTGAGCCAGCTTCGTAGTACAGGCCCCTGGTGTCTGTGGTTATTTAAACATTCCCTAATAAACGTTATTCAGCGGCAATAAATGAGTGCTAATCCCAGTGTGCTCAGTGTACAACATCACTGTCATGTCATTTCACCTTTGATTCACGGATTGAAAATGCAGCATTTGCCACATGCTAATGCTAACCGGAAGTGAAGAATTTTCAGAATAAAAGTATTAAATGAATAGTTAGTGAACTTCCGGTTTTTCAGAATAAAACTGATTTAAATTAAATAGTGTATTTAATTCAAATTACGCCATATCAACATTGATTTTAATTTCTAACAACATCATGTTAGAAAACAAAGACTGTGTTAACAGGGAGATGATCCGTTTAAAACGACATTTACAAATATTATAGGATTAGCACGTTTATTTGTATTTTCTTTCATTGTTATAGTAAGATATAAGATGTTTTCCATAATCTACGTTAGAAAATGAATGTTGATTTTGACCAAAGAGGCCCTCAAATGGAGCCTTGAGGAACACCACTTCATTTTCGTTGAAATGTGTAAATACAAATCAAACCTGTCAAATACAGATCATGTCCAAACTTTGTGTCTTCTTATCTTCTGTTGTTTCAGGAAGATCACAATGCATCTCCTTATAGACGAACACACACACACATGTATATATATACGGTGCAGCAGAAATATGCACACGTGCAAACACAGGGTCCAGTGTACGGGGTCCAGCTGTCTCCCACTCTGCCTCTGCTGTAAGAGAATACCCCAGGCCGGCGCTCTAACCCACTCCATCAATCTCTCTCTGTTTGACAGAAACTATGCCCACCTGTTCTCCCACAGCCCGGACGCAGAGACCCGGAGGCCGCACGTCTTCAGAATCAGGTTGGAGGTTTAGAGAGACAAACTTTGGTCAGTGTTTGTGTTCACTTACATGGAAAATAACTGGCATAATGTCCAGAGTGATTAATCAGAATCAGAAATCCGTTATTCGTCCCAAAGCGAGGAAAAGTCTCCGTTAAAAAAAGCCTTTGATTAAACTTGTGTTTCTTTTTTTTTTCTATTACACCTCTAGTAGCACTTTGGGATTACTTTTAGCAATGAAAGGTGCTTTACAAATACAATTTATTATTATTATTATTATTATTACAAATACCTAGTTTCAGCACAAGGACACAGTGCAGATAATAGACCAACATTACATTAAAAGACAAGCACACATTGATACAATTAAATAAATGTTTATGGTACAAAAGATAAGTAGCAGCATTATAAAAAGTAAGAAAACATATAAAAGTAATATATTAGGAGCTGGCAATAATGATAGTAAATAGTAAAATAAGGTTTTAATTTACAAAGCATTAACTGAAGTGTCTTTTTAAAAAAAACAGTTTAGGATACGGTGGTTCTTTGTGTACTAATTAAACTCAATAAGACTTCTTTACATGGGTTTTTCCAGTTGGGAGGATTTCATATTACTACTTTGAACGACTCCTTCAATACATTTTTGAAGGACAGGATTGTACTTTATTTCTAACAGCTGTCAGATAAGATAACAAAATAAAACAATAATCTGTTTACCCAAGGTCCTTCTCCCTCTTTCCTTCCTTCACCTGAGAAACACTATATTAACCTCCAGTCTGGTTGATGCCCTAAAACCTAAACCAGTGCACCTTAAAACATCTTCCACAGCTGTAATTTCCGTAAAGATTATAAGTTTTTAATTCCTACCTCAAACATTCCTTGCAGGTTTTGGGATTTGCGAGATTTGAACCAACGATCCTCTGATCCCTAAACTTCAGGCTACTGCTGCCCCTCGTCTAAAACACGTTAGACAAAAGAGAAATCCTCTTTAAACTCCGTCTTTTACTCCCATTTCCCCCTTCTTTTCTTCTTCTCATGGCCATAGATCACCTGTCCAACCAGATTTGCTCGTCTTCACACCTCACCAATCACTCTTCATCCCCTCTTCTCATTTTTCTCTGGTCCTCAGCTCCATCAGGAACACACACACACACACACACACTAACACACACACACCCTGAGGCCCCATGGTGGTTGCTAATGCTTGCTTGCAGGAAATTGTGCATCTGTGGGGGGAAAGAGGGTTAAGGAGGAAGGGGGTTCAAGGTGGGTCTCCTCTCAGGTTACCTGTCCAGGTAAGTCAGTGTTTGTTTAGGGTTACCTCCCAGTAGTCCGGAGGTCCAGGCTGGAAACGGAAAGCTCTCTGCTCAAGTGTGTGCGGGGTTTTATTGTGAGGCACTGTTGACGTTTGAAAGAGGTGATACTTAATCCGACTATTGTGGGGAACTCTCTAGATCCTTCTCTCCATTTGGTGTCATTTACGCTGTATCTCTACCTTTTGTTAAAGTGACCAATTTTGTCGCCACCTCTTTTTAAAGTATAGTTTATTAAAAATGTACTGACGAATAGAATATAAGAAATGTTATTATGTTAGTGAAGAAAAAACAATCCTCTAGTAACTCAAATTTGTTCATAAGTAAATGTGTTTTTTTGAATTCCACCGTTGAGATATATGAAATCAAAATGATTTCTTGCAGCACTTTTTGGAGCTATTTCGGTAATTGATGCATCTGTTCACACTGTTACAGTTTCCACTTCTCGTGCAGTTGAAATCGATGGAAATCAAGCGTGTTGGAGGTAAACAAACCTCAGTTAAAGTCAGTCAGAGTGTGTTCAACACCGGCGTTTGTTTGCTTTACCGCACAGCCGACAGTCCTGGCACTCAGAGCCTGGATAACAAGAACCACAGCTGAGTTTCCACTCCGCTCAAACAAATTGCACGTTTAGCTGCTTAATTGTTTTGGCTCACGAGAAGCACATCAAGCATGATTTATAATGCAGCGTATCACCGTGTTTGTTGATGCAAGGTGTTTGTCATGTGACATACTGAAACTGTTAGTTTTCTTCATAATGCCAATCCAACATGCACTCACAATCAAAATATATGGATGCTGATGTTGGACTGATGTTTGAAGGTTGATATTGTGTGGATAAAAAATGTTGATGGATGAAGTTTTTTGACAGAATTTTCCTCTGATTTTAATTTGTCGGGAAAATCGCTGCAACTGTAATTACTCACCTAACTGAACATGTGTTAAAAAACCTTAAGAAAGTAGTAATAACTTGACTTACAACCTTGTTATTCATGCAGAAATCAACAGGACTTGTAGACTAGATAGTGGACTCGTAGCATTCACCTTCTTATGCATGAAAATAATATATTTTTGCTTGTAGTGTCTCATCTTAATGGTGTTTAAGGTCTTTTCCCCCTCTCTCTGTGCCCTATCTTCCTGAGTTTCAACAAAATGTCCATCACTCTTTCCCTTGGTCTGTTTCTTCTTGCCACAAGTACTGTTGCAAAAACCCAAAGGTAGAAATGCTGGGAATGTTGCAGAACATAGCAGGAGGATTCACTCTGCATTGTGAAAGGCTGTTCCGCTCCGTCTCTCCTGCAAACATTCAAGAGAAACCCGATAGCTTCACTTAGCTCTGATCTGCTCTAAAGACAGAGATCATGAACTAAAGGATGGAGAGATGAGACACAGGGCCAGGCTGAAAAGTAGAAGTGGTTTTTCTTTTACCTTGAAGAGATATTGAAAATGTTATGCTGTCATGTAACGGTGTAAATGAATGTCGTGCACATACCAGACTTCATATCAAGTAGACAACAAACACTTTAAGTGCTCTGTAAGAATTACTACTGCACTTACATATAAACATTTCCAAAACGTTTCAAAGACTTCTGTCCTTCATCGAACAAAACAAGGATATTGCTAGAAAAAGGAAGCCAATTGGAGTGGAAGTAAGACTAAAATATTCTATGGACAGTTACAGATTTCAGTGAGATGAATAAAAGACGGTGGACTTTAATGAAATCCTTTCAAACTTGTTAAACGTCTTTCTCTCACACAAATTGGCACTCGATTAAATGTGTTTTTGTTCATTAGAGAGGATTTTTTGAGCCTTTTAATCCTTCATTTCCACTTCCTGTAAGTATTTTTATTCTGATTTATCTTCAAAAAGAAAGGCTGTGCCGTTAAGTTTTAGATTCTCAAACTTAAATATGTTTTATTAAACCTGTGATGATCATTGACGTCCAGAATAATGCTGTGCTAAACTTGTTGCGTACCGTCAAAAGTGTTGAGTCAGTCATGTTGTTGTTTGGTCATTCTTGTATTGTCTTTCACTTCCTGTTTTGTTTTGACACTCACTTGTTACGTCTCATTCCAGAGGCCTGGGGCCTATACTACGAAGCTGGTTCAACCTAACCTGGATATGTTTGAGTTAGCCGGTTGGCCTAATCCAAAACATACGCGCTCTCGCTAAACTGTACTACGACGCTGGTTATCAAGTGGATCGCTCAAGCCAGCGGTGTCCTATCTAGCTAGGTGCGCGTTCACATGAAAGGGGTGGTATCTGGAGCATTCGACCAATCACAAACATGGAGAAGCGCACTGACAGCGCAGCGTCATACTTTCTGAATGAAAAGTGAACTTTAATACTAGTCAAATATGAAGAAGTTAAACTTTAAACATCCATGACTTAAACACTTTATCCAGGATCAAAGCCACAGAGCTGCACCTGCAAGGTGAATACAGCTGGTAACAGAACAAGTGTTTGAATGCGTACATTAACAGGTTTATGATATCACTGCCCCGTCTAAAACACGATCTGACTTTAATTAGCCTACATTTGACTCGAGTGTTTCGTCAACTTAATGTGTTGCTGAAAATAACACTTCTGCATCCAGTATGTGACACTGTGAGTGTTGCACGGCCAGAAACGGCTCAGCTGACTCAGATAAGGAGATATATGATACATTATGATGTGATATGCCGCGGACTGTAGGCTACTTAATGTTACTCTGATCCGTTTACTTATGTTGTGGCAGATATTTAATTAAGCTTTCTTAACATAATAGTATAATAATAGTATAATAGTTATAATAGATGGGAGGTGATATTCTATTCATTTTCACGTTCACACAGTCGGTGATTTTTAAACGAAAATCCTGATTCTACGAATCAGGATCAGGATCAGGATTTTCGTTTAGTAAGCTAACTTCAGGGATTTCCGGTCCTACGAAGCTGGTTCACTTTTTAGCGGGCTAGAGAATTTATGCTGAGCGGCTAGCCTGCTCCGGAGCAGGATAGGTTCCAGGATAAGAGCTCAACTCAGTGAAAGCACCGCCTGCTGACCAATCAGAGCTCAGTGTGCGGAGTTTAAAGCGATCAAGTCATATTACAGGAGAAAGGAAATACAGAAAAACTGCCGTTGCAGGAAAGACGGCCGGCAAAAATCACCGACTGTGTGAACGTGAACATAAATAGAATATCACCTCCATCTTCAGAGCAATCTGACTATTATAACATTAGCGTTAAGAAAGCTTACTTAAATATCTGCCACAACATAAGTAACCGGATCAGAGTAACATTACTTAGCACTGTGAGTGCAGACGTCAATGTGTCCCATTATCATTCATATCACATCATAATGTAGGCCTATCATATATCTCCTTATCTGAGTTATCTGGCCGTGCAACACTCACAGTGTCACATACTGTATGCAGAAGTATTATTTTCAGCAACACATTAAGTTGACGAAACACTCGAGTCAAATGTAATGAAAGTCAGATCGTATCTTGGACGGGGCAGTGATATCATAAACCTGTTAATGTACGCATTCAAACACTTTTTCTTTTGCCAGCTGTATTCACCCCGCAGGTGCAGCTATGTGGCTTTGATCCTGGATAAAGTGTTTAAGTCATGGATGTTTAAAGTTTAACTTCTTCATATGTCTAAATAGTTGACTTTTCATTCAGGAAGTATGACGCTGCGCTGTCAGTGCGCTTCTCCATGTTTGTGATTGGTCGAATGCTCCAGATACCACCCCTTTCATGTGAACGCGCACCTAACTAGATAGGACACGGCTGGCTTGAGCGATCCACTTGATAACCCGCGTCGTAGTACAGTTTAGCGAGAGCGCGTTTGTTTTGGATTAGGCCAACCGGCTAACTCAAACATATCCAGGTTACCAGCTTCGTACAGGCCTCTGGTTCCTTGACTCCCTACCCTTGTGTGTTTCTCCCGCTCTCATCAGCGTCAGCCCCGCCCCTGATTGTTTCCACCTGTGCCCAGTTATCTCCTGCTTAAATTCCCCAGTCTTCCTTTATTTGTTGTTAGTTCGTCTTGTCCTGTCCCCATGCCGGTACTCTGCGCATCAGCGGTTGCGCTTTCTGTCACATGCCCTATTCATGCTCCTGAAACCTATTGTAAGTTTTGTTCCTCACGTTGAGAGCGATTTTTGTTGTGCCTTATTGAAACCTATTTTTTTTCGCCTCGTTAATAGTTTTTGTATATCCTTTTTGGCAAATAAAGTGTATTACTTATACTTTATCTCTGACTCCCGGGTCGTGCATTTGAGTCCTTTTTTCCCTTGTGTATCCAAGTTCTTAACAAAGGTAATTGAATGTATTTGCTTTTGTTCGGTATCATTGATCCCTTTCTCTGGGCTCCTGAGCACAAGCCTGAACGTGTTGCATCGACTCACTGCTTTTAGGGGGAAAAAAGAGTTTTCTTTCTTAAAAACAACTGCTGGAAACACACAAGAGTGACGAGACTGATACATAAAGTAAATGTGGCGTAAAACCAAAACAATTAGCTAAAAAGTAAAAGCTCCAGGGTTGATGACTTTTCTTTGTGGGTCTGTCACTTCAAGAGAGCCCTTTCGAGTTGCATTTAGTCATTTGATTTATAGTTTAAACATATTAAATAATAAATCAAGTTGTATTTATATAGCACATTTTTAAAACGATTTTTGGTCGAGCCAAAGTGCTACAATAAAAACACTTTACAATAAAAACAAAAATAAAAAGTCGTCCTCCGCTCTGACTAGAAGGCCAGAGAGAAGAAGTGAGTTTGAAGTGATAATAATAACCGTTTTATTATTCACATCTGTTCATTTAAGGCTCCCTATCATGTTCAGTTTTCATATTTGCCACTCTGTTGTCCACTAATAGTCTAGCTCTGTTTTATTGATTTTGAAATCTAGTGATCCCAGATTCCTAGGAATAAACTCATCCAAATGCACGAGAACAATGCACTTTACCTATCCAAGTAAAACAGTTTATTACAGGAATAATTAGCTCAAATAAACTTGTAAATCAAAGCATTCCTCCATTCTCTGTGCTCTTGTCCTTGTGCTTCACACAATTAGCAATGCTCCACGTCTTAATTACCTCTTTGTCTATTTATTGCAGTTTTGTATCCCCCCCCATCGAGAGAATAACAGAGAAACCTCTCCATCTTTCTCATGTCCGTCATCGCAGAAGTCAGAAGTCGATATCAATCCTCAGCTGTCTGGCTCTCAGCTGAAACAAATTCAAACACACGCCATATGGCTGAAATTAACTGTATTTTGTTTAACTGTGTCCAAAACAAAAGGCTCTCATAGCACCTGCCGACCTTCCTTTCTTTCCGTGTGAAAGGCATATTGAAACTTGAAAGTTGAAGCCTCATTAGCGCTGTAAAACGTTGTTGTACAAATAAGGAATAATGAAAGCAAGCTAAACCTGTCATTGTGTGAAGGACAACCACAGGTGAATCTAATTTCATTTACAATGGATCCTTTTTATCCACACAGGAAGATCATTTTGAGTTTTTGCAATTTCTATCAACTTCATCCTCAAGCTTTAGGACAATCAAAAGCTGCATGTTTGTTTGTTTTATTTTAAAGAGGACATATTGCGCTAATTTTAAGGTTCATATTATATGTATGTGTCTCTACATGTCTCCATGCTTTAATGTTCAAAAAGCTCTTTATGTTTCTCGTACTGCCTGTGCTGCAGCACCTCTTTTCACCCTCTGTCTGAAACCAGAGCCCAGTCTGCTCTGATTGGTTGGCCGGCTCTGTTGTGATTGGTCAACCTGCTTAGAGATGTCCCGCCCCTTAGCCTATCACATACAATGTGTTGGAGCGCTAGCCAGTAGCGGTGCGAGTGTTACATAGTGATGTCAGGAACTTTGGGATTTTAGCATTTGCAGACCCTTTTCATCAGGGGTGTCAAACTCATGGCCCGGGGGCCAAATCCGGCCCGTGACTTCATTTCATGTGGCCCCACAAGAGCTTGCAAAGAATATAATATGTTTATTATACGGTTACATGCTGCTTTACAGAAGCACATTGCCCATAAACTACATGTCCCACAATGCATCTCAAATATGACTTTTTTTCTCAGAATTTGACTTTTTTTTAAATGTCATTTTCTTTTTTTTCCTCCAGAATGTGGCTTTTCTTCTTAAATCATTTTGTCACATTCTCACTGAAGAGACTTGCAATTATTTGCCCTAGACTTCTGCTCTCAGACGTAGTTAATGATGAAGTTGTTACCCTATCCGATAATAATCCAATGCAGAGGCAATCATGTCATAATACATTCTTTTATATATATTAAAATATGTATATATGTATTTTTATATAGTCTTATATATAAAACTGGCCCTTTGAGTGCAACCATGATGCTAATGTGGCCCGAGATGAAATTGAGTTTGACACCCCTGCTTTACATGCACAAAAACCTATTGAACACACTAAGGGAAAACTCCCCAAAGCCTCATAGGGCCTCTTTCAGGCAATCATACTTTATTTGCCTCGTATAAGAGAAAAACGTATAATCTCTACAGCAGATACGGCTTTTAGGTGATAGATATCTCAAAAGCCAAGTGTCATGAAGTGATATATTGACTAAAGTCTTCTGACAAAAACAGGTTATATGTGGTATTGAGTGAACTGTAATGCTCTCTGAATGTCTTTTATCCACAGGGTCAAAAGCTGTCTTACCTGTATTATCAGGCCTTTAATCTGACTCTTGAAGGATATTATATTTTATAGATAACAAGCAAACCCTTTAGAAAAATGGTTAGTCCATTTATCTTACAGAAACCGTTTTTTTATGTCTAAGAAAAAACCATCTTTTCCAGACCATTTTATTTTTGTTACAATTACATACAATTCTACATTATTGTATGTTCATGCTGGTCTGCTCATCAAGAACATATTTTGAGTTTGCTATCTTGATCAAGGACACTTACACATACAGAGAGAAATGACCATGACCTAAACCATCAACCTTCAAAATAATGGGCCACAGCCCTTTGTCCAATCCTAGCAAAGGTATAGTCAAAGTCAGTGCGTTAAAGTACATTTAATCAAGGGATGAACTTCATTATTTAATTGCAAGAGCCGCTGCTCTGCTCAGAGACAATAACTGATACAAAGGTCATTATAGTTTTGGTCTTTTAACTTAGTAAAAGTAGTTCTAAGTAAGAAAAGTAGTAGTTGAAGTAGCAAAAACATGATGATTGAGTTGGTCCTTGTAGTATCGAAATAGACACGTGTGTGTGTGTGTGTGTGTGTGTGTGTGTGTGTGTGTGTGTGTGTGTGTGTGTGTGTGTGTGTGTGTGTGTGTGTGTGTGTGTGTGTGTGTGTGTGTGTGTGTGTGTGTGTGTGTGTGTGTGGCCTAGCATTACTATAATTGTGGGGACCTAAATCTGTTTACATAGTCACGTGTGGGGACTCGCCGCCCTTATGGGGACAAAATGGAGGTCCCCATGAGGGGAATCATTCATTTTAGGGTGAAGACGTGGTTAGGATTAGGGTAAGGGGTAAGGGTTAGGGTAAGGGTTAGGGTTAGGCATGTGTTAGTTATGGTTATGGTTAGGATAAGTCTCCAGGAAATGCATGTAAGTCAATGTAATGTTCCCTGAAGTGATGTATACATGGTGTGTGTGTGTGTGTGTGTGTGTGTGTGTGTGTGTGTGTGTGTGTGTGTGTGTGTGTGTGTGTGTGTGTGTGTGTGTGTGTGTGTGTGTGTGTGTGTGTGTGTGTGTGTGTGTGTGTGTGTGTGTGTGTCCTCTGCTCACTCCACTTACATCACACCAGTTGTCCCAGTAGGACAGGATCCAGCTCGCACTAAATGTTCCCTTTTTTTCATGTTTATAGACTTGGCTCGAAAACTGCTTAGAGGGAGAGTCTGTGTGGGTTTGTGTGTGAAAGGATTGCTTGGATAGTTTGAAGTGCGGTCGTATGAGATACTTATCAGACAGGAATACCCACACAGAAGTAAAGTATTGTTAACAATTGTTATAGGTTCTTATAGGGAAATAAAGCTCTCTTCAGATTCAACATACTCCATTCACAAAAGCAGTTTTAGAAAGCTGCTGTTGATGGTGTGCTTTTACCTTGATCTGTTGGTTTGTTTGTTTTATTGTGTAACGTTGGTGAATCTAAACTTACTTTTAAAAACACCAAAGTTACACAACAAATACAAACAACTAACCGTACTCAATAGCAACTCAATTGTTCTGCTAAGGTAAAAGCAGTGGTTTTGTTAAAGGAGTCTGGTGGCCTTGAAGAGTGATTGGTTGCACATTGTAAAGGGCTGGTGAATTTAAAATCAACTAAATGAGTGTGTGTGTGTGTGTGTGTGTGTGTGTGTGTGTGTGTGTGTGTGTGTGTGTGTGTGTGTGTGTGTGTGTGTGTGTGTGTGTGTGTGTGTGTGTGTGAGAGAGTGAGTGTGTGTGTGTGTTCTCTCAAAACAGCTGCGTTTGAGGTTACCTTGTGCAATAACAATGTGCATTATATCCTTTAACAACATGTACACTGTACATTTTACATTTATATTCGATTAATATATAATATTCCTTGCCTCACATACTTATGTATAACTTGATTTATATTTTGTTACTGTACATTTGTAATTCAACATGTATATTTTCTACTTTTTAATTGTTGTCTTTTTATGCTGCTGCAACATAAACATTTCCCAAATTAGGATCACTAAAGTACTATCTTATCTCTTATCTTATCTTGTTTATTCACTGGTTGTTATTTCAATATTTGTTTATGTAAACTTACTTTCAAAATGATGGTAGTTATATTATTTATTTGTTGTCTTGTATTTGGGTATTTGGGTTTCACACCATTTTAGCTCCAGTTGACGTGATGGTCCTCACAAAGAACAAATAGTTAGTGGTCCACACTAAGTACTAAAAATGTGTGTGTGTGTGTGTGTGTGTGTGTGTGTGTGTGCGTGTGCGTGTGCGTGTGCGTGTGTGTGTGTGTGTGTGTGTGTGTGTGTGTGTGTGTGTGTGTGTGTGTGTGTGTGTGTGTGTGTGTGTGTGTGTGTGTGTGTGTGTGTGTGTGTGTGTGTGTGTGTGCTCACTGAGTTGAAGAGCAGTTGTCGATGACAGCTGCATGGGAGCAGGGAGAGAAAGAGTCGAGTGGCTTCAAATAGCCGTCGTTCCCCTCATTCATCGGAGCAGCCCTTCCCCTCTTCTCCCTCTCAGCAGCCACGGGTGTGAAGTTTACATTTTCTTTTGTTGACACAGGCATGGTGATGTTTTTTTAAAATATCCGCTTACTCCATAAAATAACGTTTCAGAAATGTCCCAAGTATAGTCTGCAGGTAACTGTTAAAATGTCATGGTGGGTACTTCAGTTAGCATCAAAAATGTTCATTTATATGTTAAACGTTAAAGGTTATGTGTGTATTTTTAATTAATGGATTCATTGAATGTATAAACTGTTTAAAAAAAGCCTATGAGGACATCTTTAAATTGTTTGTTTTCTAAGATCGACAGAGCAAAACCTAGATTTAAATGATATAAAATAGACAAAAAGCAGCATAACTATTGGTGCCTGATGAAAGTGATTGATTATTCATCAAAATTGTTGTCAATGAATTGTTTGTCTAGCAATAATTACAGTGACTTTTTCCTTGAGTTATCTTAAATTGAAATAGTTAATGTACAACTCAATTATCAAAGATGTCCCATAGTTGTCAAGATGTTATTTAACTTGCAAATCCATTCTAAAATCCAAATATGTCCTTTTTCTATACAAGCAGTCTCGCCACAAACAGCGTCAAAATTGTACTTTGCTTCTGCCAATTTATCTTCACAAAAAGAAAATGTAATGATTATTTTCTGTCTTCCTGGATCTTTTGCAGCTGTCAGAATCCCCTCCATTTCTTTCGTGCATTGAGGCAATTGTGTTCACCGACCGCACACTTATAAATACATTTCATACGCAGTTTCGTCTGACATTTTTAAGCACACTTCATTTTGATTTAATACGCTCAAACGTTTGCAGCTGTCACTTCTACAAACACCTTGTGAAATCATTACTTAAATATATTTCGTAATCAGTCAAAACTGTTTAATTTAACTTTTACAGTGCCATAAAATACTGACATTGAACCAATACTCCATGTAAACCAGAGTGTTTGGACTTTTTTTGCCAAATTCTTGCTGTGCGGCCTTTCTCAACACCAACACGGCCTTTCCTCCAGCCACAACTCTCCCAGTGTCTGTTGCCCAGTTGTCCCAGTGAGGCAAGTCCTGCCAAGTCCTTCAGGCGCTTGTCTTTGGAGTTTTTTGACAACACATGTCTCTGTCCGTCCGTCCCCAGTCTTTTTCCAGTTTAGGAATGTTGTCCTTGCCTATTACAGGGGCACAAAGAGTCTTGTCTTTGTGCACATCCGTCAAGATCAGTTTCTCTCGTTCCTCCGTGAGTCCACTTTTGTTTCCACGCTCGTTTTGTATCCACAATTAGCTGCTGCTGCTGCTGCAAAGTCCTCCGTAATACCGAGCTGCAAGTAGACCAGAAGCAGTTACAGCACAAAACGGCCGTCTGAAAGATTGTCAATTTCTCTGTCCCATAATATCAGAAGAGCAACAAAGGAGTGAAGGAAAGAAGTCAAGCAGGGGAGGGGGAGGAAGAGTCTCAGCAGGCTCTAAAACCAATACAAATCTTTGCTCTTATCCTGTGCCTGAAGACCTGAGAGAGTAAAGGGAAAGAAAGGAGGACACAGAAAAAGGCAGTGGAAGGAAAAAAGAAAAGGGAGATTAGAAAAAAGAAGCGCTCATGTCATGTTGATAAAAGCAGGAGGAATTGCCCGAGGCAGAGAGGGGATGAAAGCAAAGACGGCAACAGAAAAGGAAGTTGACAGCTGGTGTTAAGGTGCTGACTGACAGTCAGTTTGTTGGTTCAAACCACTTGTGGTAAGCCGATCTGAGGCAGGGGGAAAGAAATCCTCATTTAAATCTGGTATTCAAGGGGTTACTTTGCTACGTGGTCGTACTGAATGTCTTTAACGCTGCTTTTATTCAAACACTTCAACAATAATGAGATGGGTTGAACATTTAACAGACAGGTGTGGACCCAATCAAGCAATGCACCGATGTTAAAGAGTGAAGATGCATCTCAATCTGCTGCAACTTTTGCCTGTTTCCAATGGTGGTTTTCACATTTGTTGAAGATGTAATGACCGCACAATAGGGTCCGATCATTTTAATGATTCGACACCTGGTTGAGAACGTGTAAGATTATGTTATACTTTCAAATCATAAAATTAGCTTGTTATGATCAATAATTGTAATTTCCATTAGCAGCACCTGGTCTCGATTCTGCTCAACGTTAATAGGGTTTTAATGTATTAACTATTCAAATGGATATGCAAGAGATAGGATTGTTGAGAGAACTTCAGGCAAAGATTGTTTTGTACAATTTTGGTATTCTTAATCAGGAAAATAAGCATATAAGGAGTTGTGAACAGGTGAAGAACCATTGTCCAAGACCAACATACTAGTCTTATGGGTTTTAGATGTTTGCTGACAAAGAAAAAGCTCAAGGCTTGATAACACCTCTATATACCCCCTAAAACCACAGGCCTTATTTATGTTGTATTAAGTTATAAAAAGACTGCCATGACAGATTCTTTACCGAAGTCTTTGGTGTTTGATTTGACCTAAAACTCTTGGCTTAGCACTTTGAGGAAAGCCAACAAATTGTCATAGGTTTGACGGATGATACCATTCTGTTTCTCTATATTGTAGAACAGTTTTTCTATTGTTGTATACTCTGTGAATCTATAGCACATATGTTGGTCCTGTAAGAGGAATACATCCACTTTCGATCTTCCTGAGGTTTATTCTTGCTTTTTTTTAAACCCCATTTCAGTTGTTAACTCATTTAAAGGGCAGCAGATGTACCCATTGTTGATTGTAAAGCCCATTGATGTTAGGCTACATTTGATGTGAAACATTGACATTACCTGTGTCCATGTTGAGTCCGATCTCCGCTCCGGCTCCAGTGAAAGCACCGCTCCATGAACTCGTCCCTGACTCTCCTTTCCCCCCCAGGTCGCAGGGCGAGGCGCTGGGCACCGAGCTTCCAGACGCCATGCGGTGATGATTCCTCACCGACGGCACCAACAGGGATCCATACCGAGGATCGAACGCCGTGCTGTACATCTCGTGAACCCCCGGACGCGGGTACGCCGATCCCTGGCTTCCTATAGCGCCCCCTAGTGAGTAAGGGTGGTGGTGGTGATGGTGGTGGTGGTGGGACGGGTGCCAGGAGTCGGGGCTGGGCTGGTGGAGGTGGCTGTGCAGGGAGGAGGAGGAGGAGGAGGCGTACGGGTCCCCAGGGAACGAGAGCTCTGAGTGGGGAGAGGAGAGAGCACTGCCCAGCGAGGAGGACGGCTGGTAGGAGCTGTTCCAGAAGGACGGAGGGAAGCTTCTCTGGTTCATCGGGAATGATCCATCTGCAAACACAGGTACTGTTAGAAAACTATCACTATTACGTCATATCGACAGCAAATCTGGATCAGCTCCGTTGTACCGCCATTTTTAGAGATGTGGGTACGGAGGAAAAGAGAGAGGGTTGAGTTCCCTGACAAACCGGAGACACATATTTATGTATAAAGGACATAAAAAAGTGCATATGCATGATAGGAGACCTTTAATGCTTCATCTGAAAGTCTGGGACTTGTAGTAGTGTGTCGGTGTGATTTCAATACAAGACAGAAGTAAAACTGGAACATTGAAATCATCTCGGATATTGTTAGAAAAATATCACTCGTCACAAAAATCTATAAAATGTACATTTAACAAAACATTTACATTTAACAAAAAATGTGTAACACTGTAAACTATGAGAAAAGCAATTCCCCAAAATGAAAGCAAAAAAGATCCAACATCTAAAAAAAGAAACGACCGCAGTTCATTATTTACACAAACTCACTATTTGTTTAAACTTTTATATTTCAATCAAACACAAAGTCAGAGGAGAGACTAACTGCTAACGGAGAGTAGAATAAACACAAGCCGAGGCTGGCAAAATTCTAGCCCCATGGAAACACTTGATGAAGTTGTGATTTTCGATGCACGTTTTTGTACAGTTCAAAGTATTTCCAAGGATTGTTTCTTCAACCCTCATATTGTCTTCGTTTCCCCCTTACTTTAGTGTTTGCGGTCAAATTTGACCGGTCCTTTTTTTATCTGCTATTACATTAACACAAAAAACATTAATCATCACCAAATTTCATTTAACACCCTTTCAAACTGTAAATATTGTATCAGACTACTGGTATACATGAACAACTGCAGTAAATATACAAAGAACAGACACTGAACATGTATTGCGTGTGCCAGGTGTGATCCATGTGGGGGGAGGGGCACTTAAGAGCGGGAAATGTGTCAAATTGTTCTGTGTGTGTGTGTGTGTGTATGTGTGGCCTAGCATTACTATACTTGTGGGGACCTCAATCTGTTTACACAGTCACGTGTGGGGACTCGCCTCCCTTATGGGGACAAAATGGAGGTCCCCATGAGGGGAATCATTAATTTTAGGGTGAAGACTTGGTTAGGATTAGGGTTAGGCATGTGTTGGTTATGGTTAAGGTTAGGATAAGTCTCCAGGAAATGCATGTAAGTCAATGTAATGTCCCCTGAAGTGATGTATACATGGTATGTGTGTGTGTGTTTGTGTGTGTGTGTGTGTGTGTGTTTGATCTGATCCGGATGGTTACTAATTCCTTTTCATGTTTGAGCGGGAACACCATGGATGTTACAAAGTTGACTAAATCATCCAAAATGCAATGAAAGTGGTGATCCGCAATTGTATATGTTTAAAGGTCTACTGTGAAGGATATCATAAAGCCTTCATGCAATCGAATGTAAAACAAAAAAGTTATGATTGATGAAAGTAGTAAATCGGTCAGATTTGACCCGAACACAACAGGAGGGTTAAGTGTCATTACATCTAGACTTTGCACTGTCACATTAACTGGTGATTATTTTTGATTACTGACTGTTTTTTTATCATTTAAAAAAGTTCTCCTTAATCTTGTCATCACCATGATTAATCACATGTTACCTTATGGAAGTGTACAGAGACCAAGACAAAGTAACTGAATCTGGGGAAATGATATTGTCTTTGAACAGCTTAATTCCCACACTATCAAAACCAGGACAAAAGGAATAAAACACACAATGGATTAAACCAAATTTCTACAAGAGAACTTCCAAACACATGTAAGCATTTAATAGATTTCCCTTTTGACATTAAGCGTCCCGATGATGCTCAAAACTGTCTTTCAGTGTCTTTTCTCCACGCTGTCAGACTCCCACTAAGGGACAACACTTAAATACTGAAGGCAATAAGACTATTAAACACCTGAACCTTTTAAAGAACATCCATCTGATTGCATTTTGCAAATTATTTATCTATATATCATTCCATTTACTTGTATATCGACTCTTCTTGCACTATTTCTATTTTATCTGTATTTACTTGCACACCTCCAAACATTCGCTTGCACTGTTTTATCTGATTTATTTGTTCTATGTCCTATATATATATTCATGTTGCATTGTTGGAGGAGCCTATGACTTCAGTTTGTCATTGACATTTCTACACGGTGCAAAAAGCCTTGAAACTTGTTGTTTGTTGTTTTATTGTCATGTGCACAAAGCTACTGTGTAGAAATGGCAATGACATTCTTCTGACCTGAGCTCCTCCAACAATACAACATATAATAACATACAAAATACAAAGTAATGCAAAAAGTCTATATGCTGTACATGTCAATAGAATATGATGTGTACAAGAACAGAAATAAAAGAATGTACATTAAGACAAAATTAACTATTGCGTGGATAACTATTTCTATAAATAAGTATATTGCAAGATGACAAACAGATGAATGTTTATCGGGGCACTTAAAGGTAGGGTAGGTAAGAATGGAGAAACCAGCTCGAGTGCGCTGGAATTTGAAAATACACAGCCGGAAAAAATCTGCCACTTCCTTACAGAGCCCCTCCTCCAACACACATGAACGCGCACATGACCAATGAGGGCACAAGATGAGTTTGTGCCCAGATGGAAGGCTGACAGGCAGGTAGGCCATCCAGTTACTTTAGCCGGGCCGGCTCAGATGATTGGTCGTGCTTTTTACAGCGCCACGGCTTCCAGATGACATTTTTTAATGTATTTTTTGTCAAAGCATTTAATGTATTCATTGCTATCGGGATGTTAAGAGCATTCCATGGAATATAACAACAAGTGTTTCTGAAGTGAATGACCTACCCCACCTTTAGCAGAGCTCAGGTTTTTAGCAGTCTTATGGCCTGTGGGATAAAACTGTCCCTGAGTCTGGTGGACTTGAAACGTAGATAAAATAAGATAAGATGCACCTTTATTATTCCCCGTGGAGAATTTCAGTAGTTTAGCAGCAACAGGGTAAGAATGAAAAACAGGACAGCACAGATTAATACAATTAAAGATAAAATCAAAGATACAAATTAATATTGATAAAATAAGAAATTAATTAAAATGAACAGATATACGTATTGACACACACACACACACACACACACACACACACACACACACACACACACACACACACAACACAGACTGTCTATAACACCCCTTGTTGTGTTAAATACCAACTATGTGCAATATATATATATATATACATATATATGCCGTTAATAACTGCAATATACCTTTCTGCTAAATCCTCAGAACTGTTACAGGGTGTGTATTTTGTAAAAAGTGTAACTTTTTATTATAATTTCTTTTTTTGAATCTGTTTGTATGCATGCTTAGTTCACATTGAGCTGTCTTTGACTCTTTTCTGCTGTAACAATGTACATGTCCCCTCTGTGGGACGAATAAAGGTATTCTGATTCTGATTGGTTCATACACGCACACACACACACACACACACACACACACACACACACACACACACACACACACACACACACACACACACACACACACACACACCTCTTACGGCCTTGTGGCTGCTGGAGGCCGGGTATGCAGGTGTGTGGCTGAGCGCTCGGCTGAAGTGTTCGTCCACCACGGCGCTGATGTCTCCCTGGAAGTAAGTGAAGAGGACGCAGCGCGAGCTCAGGTACTCGGCGCCCGGAGGAAGCTCCTTGTCCTCCTCCTTGATGGCGGGGGGGCCGAGGCGGCTGTCCTGGGGGTCTTGCATTTTGGTGTACAAGGCCAGTTTCTGAAAAAGACATTACAGTACATTTCAATTAGCGGAAACTTCTATCAGAATAAGAATCCGATTTATTGCCAAGTGGGTTTAGCCCTGTTAGGCCCCCGGTTGTTATTTTACAACATTACTTTAAGCTATCCTAAAAGAGAGACTACATTTACATGGTCAAAAGGTCCTCTTGTTCAGCCTCACAATGCTATTGGGTAGTAAATGTGTTTATAGGTCCCGCCCTCTGGAGCATACACTCACACCATTTCCGAATCTTCAAACGAGCAACATGTCTTTGTTTTATTGGACTGGATTTGTCAGATTCAAGTAAGTAAAATGCCTCAAATATTTTATTTGCGATTATTACAATGTCTAAAACATGTACATATTTAGTTGGAATACATTCATCAAATTAGATTTTGAGCAGCTTATGTCTTACGTAAAACATTTGATTTCATTTCTGCACCAGAGGCTACAACAACATCTGAAAGGTCATAAAAAGAAATTGTTTTTCTATATTTGGGCTTTTCAGGGCAAACACAGAGTAAGAGGGATGTATTTGGAAGATAAAGATCATAAAATAGAGTTATAAAAACTATTTTAATATTACAAATTAAGTAGAAATATTCACAACATTGTAAATATTAGGAAAAACTAAGTACAGTAAAAATATGATACAATTCTCTGGAAAATTAAATATTTGAACTGTTAGAATTTAAAGTGGAAAGCTGCAGATTTTAAAGATCAGAAATGTACAGAGGGTGCACAGGGGTCACAGCATTAAAATGAACAACATTTGCTCAGATTATGTGCAACAGCAATTACTTAAGTGACCTGACACTTTTATCAGAATCTGATTTATAGCCAAATGAAGCTCAGTGCAAGTTCAACCAGGAAAACCGTCCCCACTCATTAATTTACTATTTCTATGTAACTACTCTCTCTCCTCTCAATAAGTGATCAGGAGCGTCACTCCCCAGCTTAACCAATCACTTCGCTCAATTCTCACAAGCCTATCATAGCACTCCGCTAACCCTTTTAAGTCTGCTCTCCCCTCTGACAGTTGTCATTTCAGGTGACTCGACGCAACCCTCCTCCACCCCTTTCACCTCCTGTCCCTCTGAATCCAGGGTCAAGCTAAGCCACTCCCCTTCAGACCAAACTCAACTATCCATTCACCACCACCAGGGTCAAGCTAAGCCCCTCCCCTTCAGACCGACCCCAACTATCCATTCACCACCACCAGGGTCAAGCTAAGCCCCTCCCCTTCAGACCGACCCCAACTATCCATTCACCACCACCAGGGTCAAGCTAAGCCCCTCCCCTTCAGACCGACTCCAACTATCCATTCACCACCACCAGGGTCAAGCTAAACCCCTCCCCTTCAGACCGACCCCAACTATCCATTCACCACCACCAGGGTCAAGCTAAACCCCTCCCCTTCAGACCGACCCCAACTATCCATTCACCACCACCAGGGTCAAGCTAAGCCCCTCCCCTTCAGACCGAACCCAACCATCCATTCACCACCACCAGGGTCAAGCTAAGCCCCTCCCCTTCAGACCAAACTCAACTATCCATTCACCACCACCAGGGTCAAGCTCCTCCCCTTCAGACCGACCCCAACTATCCATTCACCACCACCAGGGTCAAGCTAAGCCCCTCCCCTTCAGACCGACCCCAACTATCCATTCACCATCACCAGGGTCTAGACCCCGGGGGGTTTCATTCGGGTCGGTTCTCCCCTCCCGAATGATACTCCTACTCAACGGGGCCTAATCGCCAAAACTCCATTACATTCATTTGTGTATTCCTGGCAATAAATATGTATTCTTACATCAGAACCGTCTCTCCTGATTGAAGCAGGTTTAAGCGCAATATGAATTTGCTTTGGTGCATTTGGTGCAAACATAGACAGAGTAAGAGGAATTCATTTGGAAGAAAAGGACCACGTTATAAAACACAGAAATGTGCAACATATATCATCTTACTTACATGAAACCTTGGATGAACCTTTTATTATATGCAAATAATAATATATATCATATGAATTAGACAAATGTATTCAAGTACACAGACATATTCTCATACATAGTAGTATTTTTTAAGTCATTTGAATGTCATTGCTGCTGCACTGAAAATACACTTTTTTTAACTTACTGTGAACTTACTTTTATGAATAAGAATCAGATTTATTGCCAAGTAGTTTTAAGCATAATAGGAATTTGCGCATTTGGTGCAAACATAGACACAGTAAGAGCATTTGGAAGAAAAGGACCAAGTTATAAAACATATTTTAACATGAATGTAAATAGAAATGTTTACAAAAATATAAATATTCAAAGCAACTAAGTAACGTAAAAATATGATGAAATGCTCTGAGTAGTTAAACTGGAAGTCTGTGCACATTTTGAAGAGTTAGCGTTGACCAGAAATGTGCAACATATAGGAGGGGTGTGAATGGGTCACAGTGTTAAAATGAACTAAATGTAATCAAATGATTTGCAAAAGCTTCTTACAATAAGTGCATTCAACCATTAAGACACAAAGGTAAGCTGCAAGTACAACTATGTTACGTGCCGGTGCATTATGCAAGCTGTTTATCTAAAGTCCCTTTCTATCATTTTGAAGATTGAAGATTCAACTTATTGTCATGACGTAGTACATGAACTATGTAACGAAACGGTGTCTCTGCATTTGACCCATCCTAGTGTTAGGAGCAGTGGGCTGCCATTATGTACGGCGCCCGGGGAGCAGTGTAGGGAACGATGCCTTGCTCAGGGACACCTCGGTAGCCAAGTCCCTATGGACTTCGCCACCACCGCCCATTTTGCATATGTGCATTCATTTTTAGGGGGGCATTTTAACTTCTATAAAGACTTAAACAAATAAGTGGTATTTGACTTCTTCTAACCCCCGTTAAAAACATGTCCGTTTCAGGAGACAGCAGGTGTGTAGTAGAACATAAATCCACCTAAGCCAGTGTCATCTATTTATGTACAAACTGACATGAATTATGATGATGTGTCCTCCTAAGGACATTTAAACAATGATACAATTTGCTTTCTCACAATGAGCACAATTACACCTAAAACTCAAATGAGTAAACAGGTATATTATCATTTAGAGTACAATTTATTTTCAAATATTATAACTTTGCACCTTTTACTGATGACTACAAAACTTAGTCAGCTCTTACTTTTATTTATTTGTACTTATATGATAAATAGAGGAACACACAAGTACCGAACATGTTGCAAAAACCTATATGGTAATGAAATCAATTCAAATAGTTAAAAGACATTGACCTATTATTAGAAGCAAATATTAACATATACACCGAAATATTATCTTATACTTTTGTCATTACTGCTGCACTCGCTGAAAATACACTTTTTTTCGTACTTTTCCCCTTTTTGATTTACTTATATGACAGATAAAGATGAAAAATAACTATTTGTAAATGATATTACTTCAAATTACAGTTAAAGGACATACAACCTTTAATTTCTTTACAAATAATAATCATAACACATGCATTAGACAAACTTCTCCAAGAAAAAATATATTGTTGTATAAATACTGCTAATACATAGTGATCTATATATATATTTAAAAACTAGAGTGTGTATTGTGGGCAGACTGGCTGATCCAGAGTCTGTTTCGGTGGCAGACAAAGTGAGTTTTGGCACTATGTGAAATATGCCCTGGTTGTTGACCGAGAGGTTTTAAGAGAGTGAAAAAGACCTTTAACAAGTCTGGAGAGAAAAAACCTGCTGCACTCAAACTGTTCAGTCATGAAGCAAAAACAAATGTTTTAGAAAGTGAAATCAATCTTATTATTTCGCAACTACGCTGTAAAAAAGAGTCAAGGCGTGATGACAGATCATTGATTTGAACCCTTAATTACAGTATGGGTCATTTAACATTGTAAAACGATACAGGAAATTAGGTCTAACGCAGATAACGCTGTAAGTCCTGGACTATGTTTGGCCTTAAACCAATAGAAAAGTGAGGATATAATAAATAATTAATGTTTAAACTCGACAAAAGTCTTTAAAAACACGTATACAAACGAATGGATGCATAATATCCTTCAGTTTTGACTTAAATAAAGCTCATCTGCGATTTTTACTTCAGAAATAATCTTCTTTTTTTACACTTTTAACGAACTAAAATCCGCTTAAATAGAAAGAACAAACAATCTGTTCCCTGCAGTTTGAAGTAGAAGAGTAAATAAGGTAATTGATATCGATTTAAATGCAAAAAAGTGAACATGTGACCCACAAAAGTTTTACA
This sequence comes from Gymnodraco acuticeps, assembly GCF_902827175.1. Lineage (NCBI taxonomy): Eukaryota > Metazoa > Chordata > Actinopteri > Perciformes > Bathydraconidae > Gymnodraco > Gymnodraco acuticeps. The sequence continues at coordinate 126,516 of NW_022991530.1, forward strand.
TCGCTCCAAACGTGAAGCTTTACGCACTGGATCCTCTCCGCAAGTTGCGCACACTTTCAGTCAATGCCGTGCTTTTAATGGTGTTTAAAGTTCTTATTACACTATATTATTATATATAAAGTGATCTTAAGGACTGTGTTACTATTTCTAAATATAGAATCCATAGTTTGTGTCGGTATGAGCTGTTTTGTCTCCTATTTGCACGCAATAAAGTTGTAATTTGTGGATTTAAATAAGGTATAAATAAGGTTTTCTGTACATGATAACAATAATTAAAAGCCCACGGTGCATGTTAGGGCTATTTAAAAAGAGTTTATAAACAATAAGTGGTCCATACCTGGTGGTGATAGGGGCTGTAGGAGCTGAAATAAGGCTGAGGTCCAAACACTTGGTACATCACATCCAGGCAGCTCATGGCGAACAGAATCACGGAGAAGAACCGAGAGTCATTGAGAGAGTCTGAGCGGCCGGAGAGGAAGCGGTAATCCCGGCCGTGGAGAGGGTCTCTGTGCGGCTCTTTACGCACTCTTTACGCACTGCACGCGGCTGTGCGCACTGAGAGGATCCCCCTCCTCACCCTCCCTCCTCCCAAAAAACACCCAGCCTGACGCCTCCCTCCAGCCAATCAGAGGCCAGAGCTCCACCTCTGCCGTAACGAGCTTTTAACTGCGGAGACACGAAACCATGGCATCTATTTAGCGATTTAATTAATTATCTGTTTGCCAAAAACATTTATAATTTTGCCTCGTGTTACTGCTGCATTCATTTTGTCATTTTTCTACTCTTACTTTATTGATTTATTTACTTTTTTAAGATGAATAGATGTAAAAAAAAAAAAGTCCATATCATGATACAAACAACTATATAATATGAAATGACTTTATTAGAAAAACAAGGAACCTTTTTTTATACAAATATGAATTGTTAATTTATCATTTAATAAGATAATATTATAATGAATGATTAACACTTTTAATATCTTTCTCATTTCACCAAAAATTATGCTACAATTACATATTTTTAATCCTAATTAATGGACTTTATAAACCAAAGGTATGTTTTATAATGCACATTGCAAGCTATCCATATTTACCTTAATATTTACTTATAATTCAAGTATTGGTCATGTTACGATTTATTTCTCTGTATATAAACACTATCTTCACTAGCGTTTCATGATGTTTTGATTACACAAAAATACAGTAAATGTTAAATAAGTAATGTAAAAAACCTACAGCAAGATAAATGTGCCACCCACTCTGAATCTAATGCAACAAAAGCTCATCTGATGCAGCTCCACTTGCACAACTTGGGATTTTTTTGGTTCTCGGAAAGTCAATTCAGTCTTGCATTTTTAATATTCTTTTATTCATTTTCAAGGTCTTTAGATGCTTTGAGGAATATTGGACTGGCCTCAATTCTCTGACAGGTGTGGCACTCAAAGGGAGACAGCTTCTATGCTTTCATTTTCCTTTGAATGGAACTTTATTTTGAATGTTTTTACAGTACATTTTAATGGGATAGTGAATGAAGGCTTAACTTGTTTTTTTATATTGTCCAATATAGTGCTTTCAGATGTGTGCGTTTGAAATAAATAGATGGAAAAAATAGCAAAAAACATCCAAAATGTTTAAATGTTTGTAGCCCTTTTCCCCCAATAATGGATTAAAGTGTTATAAATGTTTCTTTTATTCGCCACAAGAGTGTTAGAGAACTACATTTTGATGACTTAAATTCAAAAATGCAATGCCTAGTAGTTTGCTATTATCATATATGATGTATTTTATATCATGTTTGTCAATCAGAGCATGCCCAGTCGAAGTTTTTCTGGCATCTGCAGCCGTAGTAAAGAATGTAACAACTGGCACTTACTGCTAATTGAAATGAGTAAACAAATCAAACCGACCAATGAGAGGAATGTGATGCTGTGCAGTCCCACAATCCCTCAGTGGCCTCCCAAATTCTGGAGGTCAAAGGTCAAATAGCTAGCTCCCAGTTTGGTGCTATTACTAGAGATCACCGGCAACTTGTCCAACAATTACCGAGCTACATTACATTTACTCAAGTACTGTGTGTATAATGTACAGGAACTTTATATTCCTGCTATATTTCTACTCCACCACATCACTTTTGGCACAAACAAGAAATATATAATCTTTTACTTTGTTACATTTCTCTCAAAATGCATTTGCAGCTGTAAATTAGTGCTATATTAAAATGTTTCTCAAACTGTCAAAAATGTTCACCTTTAGATATCAAATGTGCAATGTAATCTTACTTTTCAGTTGCAATTTATTTAGACAAACATTTGATCTTGTACAGTCTTCACCTCAAAGATAATTATAATTTCTGAGTCATTAATTTTTTAACTAATCAATGTCACGTTCCTAATGACTTCAACATCTTGACATGTTTTGATTCCACGGGGATCTGTATATTGTGGCTTCTTAAGGTTTTTGATTAACTCTGATATTTGCACGTATTCAATCCAATCCACTTTATTTCTATAGCACATTTTAAAAACAGAGGGTTTGCCAAAGTGCTTCACTACGAACATATCATTATAACAAAATATAATATTACAAGAATAGATAAAAGGCACACAAGAATAAATACAAGGCACATAAAGGCTATGGACAGACAATAAAAGCATACAAATAGGTAGAGCGTAGCTCAGACTGACTCGAAAGCGAGGGAAAAGAGGTGGGTCTTTCGACTACATGAGTTTCTTGGGTGACATGTAAGGAAACATTTAATGTCCTAAGTTATGAGAGTAGTACGTTGTTGTTGTTGTTGTTGTTGTGTGAGAAATTGGGGCAATACACAATGCCCTATTATGCCTTTGGGGGATTTGCCTTCCCTGTAGTGAGTTATATAGGTCTTTGTGCATGTAAATGGTCTGCAAAGGCTAAAATCGTGTAGTGACATCCCTATAATACTCGCACTGCTATTGGCTAGCGCTCCAACACATTGTACTTGATAGGCTAAGGGGCGGGATATCTCTAAGCGGTTGACCAATCACAACAGAGCCGGCCAGCTAACCAATCAGAGCAGACTGGGCTCTGGTTTCATAGAGAGGGTGAAAAGAGGTGCTGCAGCACAGGCAGTATGAGAACAATAAAGAGCTTTTTGAACATTAAAGTGGACCCATCATGCTATATATATAGGTTTTTTTCAAAATACCAAACAGATTACCCATTGTAGCCATGCCTCATACTGCTCAAACACCTCTTTTGCAGCAGCCCTGTTAGAGTAACGCGGATCTTGGGTTAGCTTGAAAAAAAGAAGAGGAGGCGGAGCTAATGCCTGATCAGAATTCTACCGGAGATAAAGTTAAATTCGGTTGTAATAAAACGCCATCCTGTTTAAACCACGTCAAGGATTATTTCTGAAACAGTATGGAGCTCAAATGCTTTTTCTCTCGCGGGTTTATCACAAGGTGAGTTCTTTTTTTATTTCCTTCTTTTTAAACTCATGTGCTCTCCAGTACAGGTTAGCTCTGAGTGTTAGCGAGGCTTAATGTAAACAAAGATTCTGTGGGTCCGCCGACGTCACCTCGGATGGAAATCTGTATCCGCTCGTTGTACACCCATTTTTAAAAGATTTGGGTACGGAGGAAAAGAGAGAGGGTTTTATTTTCTGATGCTGCGTGAGTTCCCCGACACACCGGGGACACATATTTATGTATAAAAGACATCAAAAAGTGCATCTTGCATGATAGGTCCCCTTTAAAGCATGGAGACATGTCACAGTAGAGACACTACATACTGATATGAAACCAGAAAAGGAGCATTAAGTACACATTTTTGTAGGTTATTATAACCATTATGTTATCTCAATGGTATTTGCCCTTGTATAAATAATCTGGTGCAGTGATTTGTGTCATTGTGGCACTTGACGGCCCTTTTGGCTGACCCCTCTACCACCAGCACACCTGTTGCCCACAACAAGTGGCGCAGAGAAGCTATTAAAACCCAAAATATCTCCCATTGAAGTGTGACGCTCAGCTCATCCTGCCATTGATCTGTGGGTATTATGGACCTCGAAAACGCCAAGGTTCAATGAGGAATGATCGGCATCTTCTCTGCTGTTTGACAGAAGGTCACGGCAGGAATCAGGTGTTTCGAAGCCCTTCGAAGGAAATCATTTTCCAAACAGAAGGAACAACAAAACAAAAGAGTTTCAGCAGGTTTTCAGCAAAAGACCAAGTCAAAGTTAAGTCAGAAGTTCTTGAAAGTTGAAAGAGTCTTTCATATCTAAACGCTGACCATCACAATTATGTTATTCTTTATTTATGTTGATTTGTTCCAGGATTTTAACCGGTCAAAACTTGTCAAGTTTCAAGAAAAGGTAAGAAAATTCTTAAAAACAAAAAATAAAAAGGCCAAATATTATGTTTGTCACATTTATATCAACGTTCTTATTATTCTGATGCCACATTTGGTAGAATATCATCATTAATCTTTTCCCTCTTAACACAAAAAACACAGTTTTATGGTCTCAAACTGCTATGGTTAAGAATTGGGAAGGTTTTAGCACAAAAAATTACTACTACCTGTAAAGGGCTTTGTTAATTGAACATAAATCAAGCGGAAACCCCTGAAAACGTAATGCCATTGTGAAATAGCCTTAAACCTGCAATGTGTCAAATGGCCAGCAGGGGCGACTCTTCTGGAATAATTCAGATTGTATAGAAGTCTACGAGAAAATCACCCTACTTCTAACTTGATTTAATACCTCTATACAAATGTTCCTGGCTTGTTTATGGTCTTAATCCCTATAGTTTCAAGTCTTTTCAATACAGCCTGATGTCCCTTTTGTAATTTAAGGTCCAATTTAGAGTCAAATAAAGGATAAAGCAGGGTATGCGATTAAGGCGTGGTCATTATTGCTTGTTATGGTGGCAAGGCGCTACCTTCTTTGCATTTCTTCTCAGAACTTTAACGGTTTAACAATGTGTTTACAGTTCATGGAAGTTAACTGCTTATATTATAAGATATATGTACCTGTTTTCAGTCGATGATGTAAACATGTGTTGTTTTGGGTCACTTACTGGCAAACTGTTGCTCTTTCTTCAATATGTTTTTACCAAAGAGCAGCGTAATATAACAGTGCAGCACAGTTATAAAAGCTTTAATATGCTTATTGATTTTGGACTCTCTATTATCCGACAGGTTAGCCGTGCAAAGATGGTTTGCCATTGGTCAATGCAAAAAATGTGAAGGTAAAGATATGTTAAGGTTGAACTTATTAAAATAACTAATGTAGGAGTCGGGGACCCTATCGAAGTGTTAAAAATAGGAGTCGGGGTCCCTATCGGAAAGGAGAAGAACGAAGAATAGGGAAAGAAATTAGTGTAAAGAGCAAAGGATCATGTATTTTTGCACCCAAATTACTGAATGACTTCAGGTCCAGTTAACGGGGATAGATTAAGTCGCTCTATAATATTGTCAACTAACTAACTTCTTTGCTGTTGTCATAATGACTACAACCTGTAAAGAGCTTTGTCAATTGAACATGGCTTTAGAACACATCATAGCACAGAGACAGCTCTGGTTAAAGTCACAAATGACATTCTAATAGCCTCAGACAAGGGACTTGTCTCTATTCTTGTCTCGATCTCAGTGCTGCATTTGATACTATCGACCATGATATCTTATTGCAAAGACTAGAGCACTTAGTTGGCATACAGGGAACTGCTTTAGGCTGGTTTAGGTCCTATCTATCTGAACGCTCTCAGTTTGTACGTGTTAACGATGAATCTTCCACGCAAACCAAAGTTAGCCATGGAGTGCCACAGGGCTCAGTGCTCAGACCTATTTTGTTCACATTATATATGCTTCCGTTAGGCAATATTATAAGGAATCACTCTGTACACTTTCATTGTTATGCGGATGATACTCAACTATATTTATCAATCAAGCCTGATGAAATTAATCATCTAAATAAAATTCAAGACTGCCTCAAGGACTTAAAAACGTGGATGACCTTACATTTTTTTATGTTAAACACGACCAAAACTGAAGTTATTGTACTTGGCCCGAAGAATCTACGAAACAAATTATCTAAAGATATACTAACTATGGATGGCATTAATTTGGCCTCCAGTGAGACTGTAAGGAATCTTGGTGTTATATTTGATCAGGATTTATCCTTTCACGCCCACATAAAATCAATTTCAAGGACCGCCTACTTCCATCTACGTAACATTGCAAAAATCAGGCATATCTTGCCTCAAAACGATGCAGAGAAACTAGTCCATGCATTCGTTACTTCAAGGCTGGATTATTGTAACTCTTTATTATCAGGGTGTACCAAGAAGTCAGTGAAGTCGCTTCAGCTGATTCAAAATGCTGCAGCTTGTGTACTAACCAGAGTTAGGAAAAGGGACCACATTACTCCTGTTCTGGCTGCCTTACACTGGCTCCCTATAGAACACAGGATAGAATTTAAAATTCTTCTTCTCGCCTACAAAGCCCTTAATGGGCAGGCGCCATCTTACCTTATAGAACTCATTATACCCTACTGTGCTACTAGGGCATTGCGTTCCAAGAATGCAGGGTTGTTGGTTGTTCCTAGAGTCTCTAAAAGTACAATGGGAGCCAGAGCCTTTTCTAATCAAGCTCCACATTTGTGGAATCAGCTTCCAGTTTGTGTTCGGGCGGCAGACACCCTATCCGTTTTTAAGAGTGCGCTTAAGACCTTCCTTTTTGATAAAGCTTATAGTTAGGGCTGATTAGATTCAGCCCCTAGTTTTGCTGATATAGGCTTAGTTTGTCGGGGGGCATCTGACTTCTTCCTTCTCTCTGTCTATACCTGTGTACTCTCATGTTCTGATTAACCCAGCTTCCCCAAATGTCTTTCTTTTTGGTGTCTATATATGCCGGGATCCGGAGTCATGGATGATCCTGCGCTCCTGTGTCCTGCATCGCGAGCCCTGGATCTTGAGTTGTGGCTGTGGTCCTGGATCATAGGTCTTGGATGGATATCCTCGTGGATTCATCTTCCTACACACATGCATTTCCAAACATTTGGACTACCTATGTTGCAAATGTATTATCTTTTCAATTTACACACGGCATCTATTGCACGTCTGTCCGTCCTGGGAGAGGGATCCCTCCTCTGTTGCTCTCCCTGAGGTTTCTCCCATTTTCCCCTTTAAACTGTAGGTTTTCTCCGGAAGTTTTTCCTTGTACGATGTGAGGGTCTAAGGACAGAGGGTGTCATATTGTCATACTGATATTCTGTACACACTGTGAAGCCCACTGAGACAAATGTAACATTTGTGATATTTTTTTTTGCTATATAAATAAACATTGATTGATTGATTGATTGATAAATCAAGCTGAAACCCCTGAAAACGTAAAGCCACTGTGAAAGAGCCTTAAACCTGCAATGTGTCAAATGGCCAGCAGGGGGCGACTCGGCTTAAATCAGATTGTTTTGAAGTCTATGGCTGCGTTTCACTTCTCTTATTTTTCATTTCCTCGCTCCTCGGTCTCGGTCTCACCGGAAGTTGATTTGTCTGCGCCATCTTGAGTAGCGTCCCAATGGCCTTATTTTTGCCGGAGGACCGAGGATCGAGGATCGAGGAGCGATAACCGAGGAACCACCAGACCATCCTCCGATGAAATCCTCAGACACTCGCGCCGCCCACTTACTGTGTATCGCTCACTGATTGGACGAGGCAGTGCATGTACTGATCTGATGCTTCTTGACATGAGAGCAGAGTGAAGAAAATACATGAACCTCACGGGAGTCACTCCTCAGTTTATACCATGTTTTGTTTCAATTAATGTTTCATTTAGTTACAAATATGTGATATATCTGAACAACAAAGTGGTCAAAAATCATTTTATTCATTTTTTGGAAACATTTTCATGATCGCTTTTTTCGTTTTACATTTTCATTGATTGTCATTTCCATTCAGTCATTAAGTGCTATTAAAATGTTAACGTGCTACATATCCAAACAAACATAGATAACATATATCTTTTTCTTCTCTCAATTATTTTATTTATTTTGTGCACTCTAATCAATATTAATCAAACTATTGTTCGTTTATACATTTTAAGAATGGCGTTTATCTTTTTGAGAATTAGTTCTTATTTTATTTAATGTATTGGGGTCTACAACAGATGATACAAATGTTTGTGTCAGTAAATGTGTACTAACAGAGGCGGGGGGGTGTTTGTAGAAATAACGGGGACAGAGCTGCTGTCAGACGATCAGCTGTGCAGCGTCATCACAAACGGACGTCGCTTCACGTGACGCTCCGGAGGAACGGACGTCCCATTGCTCTTAAAACTAATTTCCCTGCTTCTCGTGGTTTCCTTGCGTCTCTCCATTCTTCCCTGGTGGGAGGGACTAAACGCAGGGAAACGACGAAAGTGAGGGAAGCAAGGATTCAATTTAACCGAAGTGAGAAGGGCCCTATGAGAAAATCACCCTACTTCTAACTTGATGTAATACCTCTATACATATTTTCCTGACTTGTTTATGATCTTACACCCTATAGTTTCAAGTCTTTTCAATACAGCCTGATGTCCCTTTTGTAATTTAAGGTCCAATTTAGAGTAAAATAAAGGATAAAGTAGGGTATCATGTATTTTTTCTTTTAATGTTTATGATCTTTGCTTTTTAATGACTGTTTTTAAATGCCATTTTCTGAATGTCTTTCATTTTTGTAAAGCACTTTGAATTGCCTTGTGTTGAAAGGTGCTATATAAATACACTTGCCTTGCCTAATGTATACTCCATTATCCATTCCTCAAAGCAATGCAGTTGACATTAATAGATTTGGACACTATTTGAATTGTTGCATTTCTTCTTCTAATTCACAGACTTTGGAGTAAATCCTCTGCAGCAGACGGTCCATCGTTTCCAGTGAAGTCTCACAGCTGTCGAGTCCTCTTTCGATTTACTCAAATCCAAGTCTCATTCCTGCATGTGCATTAGCCTCAAATAAGCCCGATATCTTTAGTGTACGTATAAGTTTTGTGTTTGTGTTTTTTCTAGATTCTAAAAAACAACTCATCACTTGGTATGTTTTTCTTACTGTAAAAAGAAAGTATACCCACTGGTGAGATATGTAAGTTTCAGTTTCAGATATTGATTGTTGTTGAGGTTATTTTTTAAGTTTATAAATGACAAGGTGTTAGAATCTTAATTTTTATAGCAGTAGTAGAAATGACGTAAACCAACAAAACCTCGTGAAAATGTTTCAACTCTCCAGTAAGATTACCGAAAGAAACTCTGAAATATGAGACACTTTTTGCACCCAAATTACCTCACAGACTGACACACAATTACGAGCATGTCCTACGTGCACAGACACACACAAACACACATGCACACACACACACACATGCACACACACACACACACACATACACACACACAAACACACACACAAACACTCAATGAAACATTAATCCTCTTTAACACACAATTAACAGCTTGAGCATGAGTGGAAAACTGACTCTGGGGTGCTTGAGACTTAACAAATGCACACACACACACACACACACACACACACACACACACACACACACACACACACACACACACACACACACTGGAATGTGCTTGTTGCTGATCCTCGTGTTATGTCTACCTAAATAGAGACAGAGTACTGTTTCATTTTCCTCACCACCAGAGAGGAAAAGCTTCTGTTCATTCCAATTGTTTTGAAATTTTGAAATTGAAATATCCCCTGCATTCCCACCAAGAGTTTGACCTGCACCGTCCCTTTTGTACCACAATCATTTATCTTAATAACTAAAGCCACTTTACAGTAATAGCCCCGTGAGGCTCTAATGCGCGATACAACCAGAGATAAATGTTAGTTGGATGAAAAATTGACGAAGAAATCCGTACATGCTAACCACTAGTGGGGACAAAAATGTAAACTGTATTAACTTTATTTATCCCAGGGGTGAAACTGGGTTTTGTGTGATGCAAAATATGTATATTACAATATATTTAGTAGTGTTTTAGTATTAATAAAGAAAGTTAACGCTGAATTGCTCAGTGCTTAACACTCCACCATGAATGTAATAACTTTAGTCCATTTAAGCCGTATTCTGATTGTTCTAAACTTACGATTAACTATAAGTATGAACATTTTGAAGGCAGGACTTGTGATTATTTTGTGTAATTTAAATGACTGTTACTTTGATAAAATGCCTACATATTTAATACATACATTGAATACAAGGGAATAACTGCGCTCTTTTAGAACAAAATGGATTTTGAATTGTTCTGTTTCCTTCACATCGATAAAAAGCAGTCCAATGCGTTTGAGAGATAATGATTTATAAATACACAATCAATCAATCAATAAATATGGATTAGAAACTCAAGATTCTGGTTTTAAAAGAAGAATGAATGAGATGTATCTTAGTTTACTTTTCCCGAGCATGTTTTAAAAAATAAATGGCTTCCTTATTTTGCTATATACCTGTTTAGCACATTTTCTTTAACGCATTTTGGGTGTATTTTTTTTAATTATACAGCATTTTAATAATACTATAGTTGTTATTAAAATTAAGTGCAGGACATATTGAAAGCACAAGGTGATTTCTTCAGATCAAATCTAATTCACACTGATAATAAAAACTTAACAAATCAGCCGTTTTTATATAAAATACAATTTCTCATGGACTGTTTGATGCAGCGCCATACAATGAATACACAGTCTAAATATTCCTTTTACTGTATGTACTGACGGTAAACATGTGAAGACTGAGCAGGTGTGTGTGTGTGTGTGTGTGTGCTTGCGTGTGTATGTATGTGTGTGTGTGTGTGGTTGTTGAGGCTCTTTCATCCTTCAGCGCTCGCTCTTCCTCTCTGATGGAGGAGTGTGCATGTTTTGTTCGGCCGCATGATGAAGAAGACCCGATGACCCTCCATTTCCCACTAGTCTCCCCAATGTCCCACCAAGGACAGCACTCTGTGTGTGTGTGTGTGTGTGTATTGAAAGGTTTTTGAGCATGTATAGGTACATCTAGGGGTGATTGTTTGTTTTATATGTAAGCATTAACGTTTGTGTAGGGGTTCCAGTGTTCAATTGACACACACACACACACACACACACACACACACACACACACACACACACACACACACACACACACACACACACACACAGACACACACACACACATATACAGTACATACACACTTAAATACACATACAAAAATACATTTAATTGAAAGCTTTTCGCCCTTGAAATCATGTTTATATTTAGGGGGTGTATGTTGGTTTCTCCAAGGAACACTGCAGGTTTTTTTCAATTTCTTAAAAGAGAATAAATTATAAGTACAGTAAATTTAAACGACTTTTTATTTTAAATGTTAACATATCACTTGTAAAGTAAGCAAAACAAAATATCCAGATCGAATGTATGGTCTGATTTTTTTAAAGAAAAATAGCAAACAACAATTGGATGTAATGAAATACAGATACATTCATCCTGCATATTGTTGACGCGATAATAATATCCTGTATACTATTCCTTTAGTATCTAAGTAACACAATGTAATGAAGCCGTTGAAATAATACATGTTTCTTCTTTAAATTGATACAACAAACCTGCAAATTCAATAGTGCATTTTATATGTATTAATGAACACTCTTTATATACAAAATATAACCCTCAACACTGTGTTAAATGGACTAAAACAATATTAAAACGTACAGTAAATTCTCTTTTATTTTAATTAAATTATTGTTAGCCACTGAAATAAGAGTATGCTTGACATGAAATGCACAATACGACAAACCTGAAACTTTAAACACAAACATATCTGGAATACCACCGTTGTGCACACACACACACACTCACACACACACACAAACACACACACACACACACACACACACACACACCTGTCACTTACTCTACATTAAGAAACAATGAAGTTGGTGTGTGTGTGTGTGTGTGTGTGTGTGTGTGTGTGTGTGTGTGTGTGTGTGTGTGTGTGTGTGTGTGTGTGTGTGTGTGTGGGTGTGTGTGTGTGGGTGTGTGTGTGTGTGTGTGTGTGTGTGTGTGTGTGTGTGTGTGTGTGTGTGTGTGTGTGTGTGTGGTGTGTTGCTGAGAGGAAGTAGCTAAAATCCCAACAGTGGAACAAGTCTTTAACTCCACATGTATCACGGTGAGCCTCCGTCAGCTGTTAGTATGTGTGTGTGTGTGTGTGTGTGTGTGTGTGTGTGTGTGTGTGTGTGTGTGTGTGTGTGTGTGTGTGTGTGTGTGTTTTACCGCACTAACTACCTCTTCCTTCCTTACACTGGTCCATTCATATAATCCTGTCAGCTCTTTAGACACGCCTTAACTCACAGGATTTATTGAGAAAAAACCACCAACATGAGTCGATACAGCATGTGCTAAGTATGTTGTTTCCTGTGTGTATATGTACTATATAACTTAATTACATTTAATATGATATAAGATAAGTTTTGCCATAATATAGCAGTTCTAAAATACTTTACTGTGTTTATCACATTTTCTTATTTACATCATCATTTCAACACTTACTTTTGCCAATGAATCTCAAAATGAGCGTTAAATAGTGCCAAAAAAAGGTAGAACTTTGGGAATTGTAACAAAACTACTTCAATCAGGAGAGACGTGATGTATGAAATACATGTTTATTACAGGGACACATAATATGAAGGAATAGTGATTGACGGATTACAACAAGTGAATTAAATGGTGTTTGGCTATTAGGCCCCGGTTAGCAGGATGATCATCAGGAGGGGAAAACGGCTCAGATGAACCCCCCGGGGTCTAGACACTGGTGGTGGTGATAAGTAGTTCGGTCCGGTCTAAAGGGAGAAGGTTTTAGCTTGGCCCTGTATTAGGAGACAGGAGGCGAAGGGGTGGTTGTGCGTTGACACCTGAAATGACAACTGACGGAGAGGGAAGAGCAGATTTAAAGGGGTTAGCGGGTGCGATGATTGGCTAGCCGGGGAGTAACGCCCCTAATCACTTAATGAGAGAGGAGAGAGTATTGAAGTGACGTGTGACACCAGAGGATATTGGTCTTCCTGATTGAACTTGCGGTAAGCTACATTTGTTTACATGACTTCAGAACATCCTGTGCCTTAAACAGTGTATGATGAACCACTCAAATATATTAAAATCCCCAAAATGCATCTCTTTCATTTCCTTTAACAATTGTCATTTTACATCTGAAAATATAGTTTCACTCCATTTGAAATAAAGTCGGTACAGAAAGATCAAAAAAGATTGTACTCGTGTCCCTGGATATTCATATCTTTTCATCAAAATAACTGATTTGCGGAAAAATAAAACATTTTCATAATCTAACAAATAGTCTGTTTTTCATTTTAAGATTACCCAAAAAGATGGGTGACATTTCTTCCACCCTTTCACAATTTCATTTTGAATTGATTTAAATGTATTATCACGCCAGGTATAGCAAGGACAGTGTTTTGAACGTGTGTGTGAATATCTATTTATTTTGTGTTATTATTCATTGTGTTGGTTTTTGGAAATAATAACTTCTGTGATGTCCTTGCAACAGAAAACCTTGAAGGATCGGGGATTACCTGCTGAAGTGGAATAGGGATAAAATCTACTGTCTGAATTTACATTAGGATTATTGCAGTGAATAATATTTTAAACATATAACAATTAGTGGGAATAGTGATATAATAGAACTTTAACCTGCTTATATTTAATCAGAGAAAGATGATATTGAGATGCATTCAAATCACGGGACGACAATTTGTTGAGTGAAAATAGGACGTTGTAATTTGTTGCTTGGACGTAAAAAGTTGTAGTTTACTGTCTAAATGTAAAACGTTTTAGTTTGTTGCCTAAACTTAAGACGTTGTAATAGTAGCTTGTTGCCTGAAAAAAAAATGATAGGTTTGTTGACTGAACGTAAGACCTTGTAGTTTGTTGCCTTAACCTACAGGAGTTGTAAATTGTTGCCAAAACGTAACAAAGTTGTAGTTTCTTGCCTAAACTTAAAGTAGTAGTTTGTTGGTGTTACGTGCCAGGCAGGCTGTACTTGTGTGGTTCTCCTTCCCTCCTGTTTTTCTCTCTTCTCCCTGGCTGCGTTTCACTTCGGTTAAATGGATTCCTTGCGTCCCTCACTTGCGTTGTTTCCCTGCATCTAGTCCCTCCCACCAGGGAAGCATGGAGAGACGCAAGGAAACCACGAGAAGCAGGGAAATGAGTTTTAAGAGCAATGGGACGTCCTTTCCTCCGGAGCGTCACGTGAAGCGACGTCCGTTTGTGATGACGCCGCACAGCTGATCGTCTGACAGTAGCTCTGTCCCCGTTATTTTCACAAACACCCCCGCCACACATTTACTGACACAAACATTTGTATCATCTGTTGTAGACCCCAATAAATAAAATCAAATAAGAACTCCTTCTCAAAAAAGATAAACGCCATTCTTAAAATGTATAAACGAACAATAGTTTGATTAATATTGATTAGAGTGCACAATAGAAATAAAATAATTGAGAGAAGAAAAAGAGATATATTATCTATCAAAACCCAGTTACATTAACATTCATTGGATTGCACACTTTGTTTGTTTGTGTGGATATGTAGCACATTAACATTTGAATAGCACTTAATGACTGACTGAATGGAAATGACGATAAATGAAAATGTAAAACGAAAAAAGCGATCATGAAAATGTTTCCAAAAAATGAATAAAATGATTTTTGACCACTTTGTTGTTCAGATATATCACATATTTGTAACTAAATGAAACATTAATTGAAATAAAACACGGTATAAACTGAGGAGTGACTCCCGTGAGGTTCATGTATTTTCTTCACTCCGCTGGGAAACTGCTCTCATGTCAAGAAGCATCAGATCAGTGCATGCACTGCATCGTCCAATCAGTGAGCGATACACAGTAAGGGGGCGGGGCGAGTGTCTGAGGATTTCATCGAAGGATGGTCTGGTGGTTCCTCGATTATAGCTCCTCCATTATCGCTCCTCGCTCCTCGGTCCTCCGGCAAAAATAAGGCCATTGGGACGCTACTCAAGATGGCGCAGACAAATCAACTTCCGGTGAGACCGAGGAGCGAGGAAATGAAAAATAAGAGAAGTGAAACGCAGCCCCTGTCTTCTGCACAGCTAATCAGCTGCTGATCGGTATCTGCCTGTGCACCTGAGTCTGATGGCTGATTGGATCCTCTCACCCTCAGTTGGCCTATCAGCAGCCAGGGCCGACCATAAAGGAGGCACCCAGGAAGTCTTCTCGCTCTCTCACCCTGGGCCTGCGGCTGATTGAGAAGCCTGCAATTGACTGCCTTGTTAAGAAAGTCATTCTACTTTGTTTGTTCTGACCTTTGGAAATGTGTGTTGAGAGGTGCGGGAGTTAGGTACGTCTGGGGTACCCTGTACATTTCTCATCACGTAGATAACTAATGTTAAGACACACTAGGTTAGCGGATTGTTGCCACCCCTGTATTCTGTTTTGTCCAGTTCTGAGTAGTTTAGTCAGTGAGGGTTTTTGTTTGAGTTTTGGTTTCAAAGGATAGATGTAGAGAGAGGCCTGGTTTTGTTATGCTTATTTCTTTTGTTTGGCACAATCTCCTTTGTCTCCTCCTCCTCACACAAAGAGTATTTCTGTTAAATTAGGTTTACAAGGAATAAACCTTTTGTCAACCTTTACGCTGACTCCCTCATTTGTATTGGTTGTTGTGTGTTATTGTCTCCAAGTCCTAGACCTTAGTGGGGACGTAACAATGGGGGCTCGTCCGGGATATCTATTTTCCTGAGCTAAAAACAACCAATAATTGAGAAGTCATTGTAGGTGTTGTACATTGGCTGAAAAATGGGTTTTGACTTACAGGATTTTATTGAAAGTCCAAGTGTTGATAATTTGTATTCCTGTCGCAAAGATGACATGTTATGTATAGCAGCTCACTATAACATTTCAGTAGACAAGTATAGAGTAAAAAAAGAGCTAAGAGATGAAATCCTGCAAAAACTAGATGAGTTAAAGATTCTTGTAATCCCAGGCATGTCAACTCAGCCTAGGGCTGATGTGTCTATTGATGATGATGGTGAACGTGTTGTTGGTGCTTCCTTTATAGAACAGAAGAGCCGGGCTGTATTAGCTACACCTAGAATCAACAAGGTTAATCCTGAGGCTCCTCCTGCAACGCTTCCTAGGTTTGAGGCATTCTCTCCGGGTAGCTTTGGTGCAAGTAGTGATGCCAGACTGAAGGTCCGTCTTGCCCGTCTTCAGCTGGAAGTCCAGGAGAACGAAATGGTGCGTAGAGCGGACTATGATTACAAACTGTAGATTCGCAAGTTAGAGATAGAAGCTGAGAAAGAAATCACGTTAAAGCGGCTTGAAGTTGATGCCCTGAGAATCTCTTCAGAGCAGACATTTGAGAGGTCAATACCTTCGCATACAGTCTCTCATACAAAAAGTTTTGATGTTAGTAAAAATATTGCTTTGGTGCCAACTTTTAGAGAGTCAGAGGTTGACTCATATTTTTGTGCTTTTGAGAGAATTGCTACCGCACTAGTCTGGCCTAAAGACATGTGGCCAATCCTACTTCAGTGCAAATTAGTAGGTAAGGCTCAGTAAGTGGTTTCTTCACTTTCTTTGGAAGAAAGCTTGCAGTACGAAGTGCTTAAAGAGTCGATCTTGCGTGCTTATGAGTTTGTGCCGGAGGCCTACAGACAGAAGTTCAGACATGAACATTTGTTGAATTTGTGCGAGAGAAGGGCATTCTCTTTGATAAATGGTGTGCGGCTAATGAAGTGAAGGATCATTTTGAGTCTCTTCGTCAGTTGCTTCTCTTGGAAGATTTTAAGAATTCTTTGCCTGAAAGGATGGTGATATTATTAAATGAACAGAAGGTCACTTCACTGGCAAAGGCAGCTGTCTTAGCGGATGAATTTATGCTCACGCACAAGACTGTGTTTTCTTCTCCCTTGCGCCCAGAAAAAGCTTCAGTTTCACAAACCGGAAGACCTGATCTTGGCCCCACAACTTTTGAAAGGTCTAAAGGACCACCATCACCTCCACGGGGGCCCCGTGAGTGTAACTACTGCCATAAAACAGGACACCTTATTTCAGGGTGTCATTTCTTAAAGCGTAAACAGCAATTTTCGCAACGCTTTCAAACGCCAATAGGCATGGGACTCATTAAAGGAGTGTCCCTATCACGATGATGTACCTGATCCCTGTTTCAAACCCTTTATTTCAAAGGGCTTTGTTTCTTTAACAGGGGATCCTAAAGACCAGCTGCCAGTACAGGTACTTAGGGACACAGGAGGTTCTCAATCTATTATTAGAGAAGGCATCTTACCTTTAACCTCCAGATCATCATGTGGATCAAGTGCTGTTGTTCAAGGGGTAGGCATGACATTAGTTGCGGCTCCTTTGCACAATGTTTATATTCACTCATCTCTTGTCAAAGGATTGCTGTCCTCCCTGCCTTGCCCATCAAAGGTGTTGATTTCATCCTCAGTAATGACTTGGCTGGGGGCAAAGTTAAGCCAGTACCTGAGGTCATTGATTCTCCTGATCTAAGTTTAGACGCAGGGAAATCAGCTGAAGTACCTCACGAAATCTTTCCTGCTTGTGTGGTTACAAGGGCCCAGTCAAAGAAATACGGAGAGGACTTGTCTGATTCTTTTCTTGCTACAGGGCAGTTTCTTGATGACATGACTGTGTCGGCCCGACTGCCAGATGAGGCCCCGCTCTTCTGGTGTTGGGTCACCCAGTAACAGCTCAGAGCTTGTACAACTGCCTGCCACTCGGGAAAAATTCATGGCAGCCCAGTTAAATGATGAAACACTTTCTAAATGTCTCTTCCGTTATCAGTCAGGAAGAGGCCAAGTCAAAGAAGATGGCCTACGTTATGGAAGATGGCCTATTAATGCGTTGCTGGATTAGTGATGCCTGTGAGGAGTCAGACTCCTTTGCAATTTATTAGGTTGTCGTGCCAACAGCCTATTGTTCTCAGGTGATGTCCTTGGCTCATGATCATCCGTGGTCAGGTCGCATGGGGGTAAGAAAAACGTATGAAAGAGTTTTAAAACACTTATTTTGGCCAGGACTCAAGTCTGATGTAGTTATTTATTGTCGAACATGTCATGTGTGTCAAGTGGCTGGTAAACCCTGCTCCTCTCATTCCCATTCCAGTAATGGGAGAGCCATTTGAAAGGGTGATTGTGGATTGTGTGGGACCCTTGCCAAAAACTAAAACTGGAAACCAGTTTCTCTTAACTGTCATGTGTGCTTCCACTAGGTTCCCAGAAGCCATCCCACTACGGAAAATCACTGCCCCGGTCATCACCAAGGCACTTCTGAAGTTTTTCTCCATGTTTGGTCTACAGTTGTTGTTGTTGTTGTTGTTGTTGTTGTTGTTGTTGTTGTTGTTGTTGTTGTTGTTGTTGTTGTTGTTGTTGTTGTGTACAGTTGTTTGGTAGTTCAAACAGACCAAGGTACCAACTTCATGTCTAAAATGTTTGACACCTTAGGTATCAAGCATGTGACATCCAGCCCATATCATCCTGAAAGTCAGGGGGCATTAGAGAGGTTTCACCAGACTATGAAATGCATGTTAAGAAAACATTGCCATGAGTCTCATAAAGATTGGGATGACGGTGTTCCTTTAGTGTTATTTGCTGCCCGTGAAGCTGTTCAGGAGTCTATAGGTTTTAGTCCTGCTGAGCTAGTGTTTGGACATGAGGTCAGAGGTCCATTAAGAGTCCTTAAAGAGCATTTGATCATGCCAACGAAAAAAGTTTGCAGTATCCCGGAGTATGTCGCCAAACTTAGGGATCGTCTACATCGTGCTTGCTCCTTGGCTAGGGAAGCTCTGACCTCTACCCAGGGGAACATAAAGAAATGCTACGACCAGAAGGCGGTAGCGCGCTTGTTTCAGCCAGGTGACAAGGTGTTGGTTCTATTGCCTGTACCTGGTTCTGCTCTGTCTACTACATGTTCTGGTCCTTATGTTGTAGATAAGAAGCTCGGTGAAACAAACTACGTAATTCAAACACCTGGCCGCAGACGTCCTACCAGAGTGTGTCATATCAACATGCTGAAGAAGTACTGCACCAGGGATGACCAAAATGAGTCTTCCAAAGCTCACCAGGTGGGGACAACCGTCCCTCCTATGGCTTCAGTTTCGAGGGTGAGCTCAAATGAGGATGAGGATGAGGATGAGTTGGTGATGTGCAGTGCAACACCACAGGGGGCAAGACTAAGCAATACTGAGGTATTGGCTGATTTGCCCAATTACTTGTCTCATCTCCCTGATAACCAAGAAGGTGATGTTTATTGTCAGGTCCAAACATACTGTTTGGATTTATATGTGTGGGGGTGTTACGTGCCAGGCAGGCTGTACTTGTGTGGTTTTCCTTCCCTCTTGTGTTTCTCTCTTCTCCCTGTCTTCTGCACAGCTAATCAGCTGCTGATCGGTATCTGCCTGTGCACCTGAGTCTGATGGCTGATTGGATCCTCTCACCCTCAGCTGGCCTATCAGCAGCCAGGGCCGACCATAAAGGAGGCACCCAGGAAGTCTTCTCGCTCTCTCACCCTGGGCCTGTTGCTGATTGAGAAGCCTGCAATTGACTGCCTTGTTAAGAAAGTCATTCTACTTTGTTTGTTCTGACCTTTGGAAATGTGTGTGTGTTGAGAGGTGGGGGAGTTAGGTACGTCTGGGGTACCCTGTACATTTCTCATCACGTAGATAACTAATGTTAAGACACACTAGGTTAGCGGATTGTTGTCACCCCTGTATTCTGTTTTGTCCAGTTCTGAGTAGTTTAGTCAGTGAGGGTTTTTGTTTGAGTTTTGGTTTCAAAGGATAGATGTAGAGAGAGGCCTGGTTTTGTTATGCTTATTTCTTTTGTTTGGCACAATCTCCTTTGTCTCCTCCTCCTCACACAAAGAGTATTTCTGTTAAATTAGGTTTACAAGGAATAAACCTTTTGTCAACCTTTACGCTGACTCCCTCGTTTTTATTGGTTGTTGTGTGTTATTGTCTCCAAGTCCTAGACCTTAGTGGGGACGTAACAGTTGGCTTAATGTTAGTATGTTGTAGTTTTTTGGCTTAATGTTAGTATGTTGTAGTTTTTTGCCAAAACCTAATGAGATAGTTTGTTGCATACACAAAAAGAAGTTGTAGTTTGTTGCCCAAGCATTTCTTCTTCTTCTTCTTCTTCTTCTTCTTCTTCTTCTTCTTCTTCTTCTTCTTCTTCTTCTTCTTCTTCTTCTTCTTCTTCTTCTTCTTCTTCTTCTTCTTCTTCTTCTTCTTCTTCTTCTTCTTCTTCTTCTTCTTCTTCTTCTTCTTCTTCTTCTTCTTCTTCTTCTTCTTCTTCTTCTTCTTCTTCTTCTAAACTTAAAGTAGTAGTTTGTTTCCTAAATGTAAGACTTAGTAGTTTGTTGCCAAAAACCTAAAGTAGTATTTTGTTGCATAAACATAGAGACGTTGTAGTTTGTTGACTAAACCTAATTAAGTAGTTTGTTGCGTAAATAAGTAGAAGTTATGAGTCTGAACACGAGACGTTGTCGTGTGTTGGTCAAAAGCAAGACTTTGTTTGCTGCCTAAAACTTAAGAAGTAATTTATTGCTGAAACCTTCAAAAATATGTAAAATGAGAAAATGAAAGGCTTACCACCCCATTAACACTAAATTCTCAGACGTTTATTGAATGAGAGATGGTTGGTGTGGATTTGGATAGGGGTGAGGCGTATTAACCTGTTGCATTGTCTGTATTTTGTTGGTGATGAAAAACATTAGTTATAAAAACATATTTTTGAAGACTTGTGACCCAGGCAGAGCGTGGCTGTCCTTGCTCCAAACTGTCCGCTCTGTATTTTGTTTCAACGCCTCCTCTATGCAGAGCCATTAGCAGCAACACAGGCGAACAGCAGATCACCGCTGAAGAGTGTCTCTTTCTTTTTAACATTCACATTTGCTCCTCACTCTCCTCTTCATGTCTTTACACCTCAGTGCAGTTAACATTCATCACAAACTGTAAAAACACTTTGCTGCGCCTTAAGGAGGAAAACAGCTTTTCTGTGTGACCACCCTTTATGAAAAAGAGAGCCATCAGACACAAGGCTACCGAGAAATTCACATAAAAAGACGTGTTTTAGATGATTGCAACACATAAAGGAATAATTCAGGTATATGATATGATGCAGTACAGCATTAACTACCGTCTACTAAAGGTTGTCTTTTTGTTTAATTACTAAAGATGATTCACGTCTTTTAGTCCGTCACAAACATCCGTTCAATCTCAGGTAGAAAATAAGCTGCGTATACATCCATAATTAAAACGGCCAAAGGGACCAAAAGGGTTATTTTCCTCTAATACTTTCATTTAATTTAACTAACAGCCATAGTTTACTTTATTAATGGGTTCATTAATGTTGAATACAATTTTCTTTTCAATCTCTATTCATAATTCATGATTATTTGCACTACTGACATTCCCTCAATGTATTTTCCCACTTATACCAGCGGTTTGGGGATTCTCGCATTTAGAGATGAATGTAATTTTGTTTGTGGTGCTCCCAAACATTTTAAAAGTGTCTTAGAGCAGTGGTTCTCAACTGGTGGGGTTTTTCTATTTTGAAGGCCCGGTTTTCTAACGCTGTGCATGCAGTAGGCGTTGGACTGGAAGTACCGGAGACCATAAACGGTTTTGAAAACTTTTGTCACGTAGTGATCATCTTCCCGATAAAACATCTTTGCTGATGGTTTTTCGAGTCTTCTGGCCAATCAGAATCAAGATTGTTGCCGGAAGTCCCCGGAATAACTTTGCGGTAGAACTATTCTTTATACACCCATGGGTACAACTTCAGATAAAAATGAACACATAATGAAATATGACCCCCGGTTTGATGATTGACAGGTCACAGAACAATGGGGGCTATCTACCCTTACCCACAATTTAAAGTAATTCACACAGACTATCTCCTCTTTACTCTTCTCGCAGCAAGTTCAGATGTCAGAGTGAAAAACAAACAATGGCAGAAAATATTATTAATATGTCGGGTAGCAATATATGTATTTATTTTCTTCTCAGAGTGTACCAGAATGCGTAGTTTATATGTTAGTATTTCTAAAAATCTTCTGGGGGAGAATCCCCCCAGACCCCCCTGCTGGGGTTGGGTTTTCAGCATGTGTGCCTTTTTATGTTGATTCCATCATCTCATTAAACCTTATTTAAAAGCATTCTTTAGTTCTGCGAAGAGATATATGCACTGTACTTCATTTGTATTAATAATGTAAGCTGAAAAGCGTATATATTACAGCATGATTTTTTGTTGAATAGATTTGAGTCGTTCAAAATGTCGGGTCGCGATCTATTGACAAAGGAAAAAGTGGGTCCCGAGGCCTGACCAGTTGAGAACCACTGTCTTAGAGTACCCTAAAAAGCACTATATGAATAAAAATGTATTAGTATTGTTCACAAAGTATATTTAATACTATAAACTTGCATTATTCTGCATATATATTGTATTTTCTCGTATGTGTCTCTTAAAAAAATGCAAAAAAAGAACACATTTCATTGATTTTCTGCAGAGATCAATACATCTAATCTTTTGTCACCCCCTCTCTTCATGCTGAGGGTCTCCTCTCCTCTTCCTCTCCTCCTCCCCCTCCTCCTCGTTGGACCCTGGGTGCTCCCTGCTTCTGTTCTGGGTGCTGACAGGCCCAGCTGTCTCCTCTTTTTTGCCCTTGGCTGTCGCTCATTAATTTCCTCCAAAGGCCCCTAAGCGACAGCTCTGCCTCATAGTGACCATACTTGGAGAAGAGGTGCTCAGCGGACTAACATACACACATACCACGCACAAGTGTACACACACAAACACACACGGAAAACAAGGGGTCGCGTAAAGTCATACTGGGGATAAGAATGGATTCACAACATGTGATGACAGCGCTGCTCTTCAGTACACACAGACACAACGGAAAATACAGAATATTGCAGTTTTTTTACCTTCATATTTCTCTATTCTCAGTCGCATGAATAAACGTGAAATACAATGCCGTATAAGGCTCATCGTACTGTAGGCTAAAACAATTATAAATACAGAGATTATATTCTTTAAGATTAAGTGGATAATTTAAATTGAGAAATCAGCACATTCCCTGAGAACATAAAATCATACATTTTACAGAAAATGAAAGAGATTAAAGTGACAAATTTACTAGAAGAAAAATTGGAAGTATGTCCAATTATTTTCAAAAAGAAACCTTATCGCTTAACTTTGCAATGTTGGATCAACCTCATCACACGAAAGAGAAGTTCAGAAGGATTTCTTCTCGAACCAATTTGACCTCACAGAAATACCAAAGCTTTTTTGATAGAAATTTATAATTACATTTGGGAAATTCCAAGTATTCTTTCAGTGCAATTCCCATTCCCTTAGCCCAGATTGTTTTGTAATCTTTATTGACAATGGTACTAATAGACTGTTGTACAAAAATAAAAAAATATTGGCTACATGATGCAAGTTTAATAAACATAAACCATGCTGCACCTATGTAATAGTATATATTGGAGTACAAGACATGCCTGTGTGCATACATGGAGTACAGATTGTAAATGTACAGGTCAAAGTGTGCTGCTGTTAAATTAATGTTGTAAAGTTACAACCTTTCCCAAAAACTCTTGAGGTCAGTAGAGGAAAGTGAGATGTTTGACAATTTATTGGTTCAAACTACACCTTGTGTGTGTGTGTGTGTGTGTGTGTGTGTGTGTGTGTGTGTGTGTGTGTGTGTGTGTGTGTGTGTGTGTGTGTGTGTGTGTGTGTGTGTGTGTGTGTGTGTGTGAGAGTGTGTGTGTGTGTTTGTGTGTGCGAGCGTGGTGTGTGTGTGTGAGTGTGTGTGTGTGTATTGTTGTTAATCACAGACCCTCAGCCCAGCCTCACGGCCCCTTCACTGCCTCTCCGAGCAATGTAAATTAGATCTGTTAATGAGTGTTTTCTCTCATCACATACAAGTGCAAAGTAACTATGCCGTGTATGCCCACCTTGCCTCTCCGTTTACCGCCCCAGTGTGCCAAGCATTCAGAGTAAATGAAAATATACACAGGCGCAACCATGCCTGGCATGCCCTCTTAACAAGCTGCAGAAACACTGCGAGGCACGGCTGCTATGCTGCGGGGAATCTTGGGAATCTCCAAGCTTACAGCGGCGAGCTCCTCGCTCTCCGGCTTTCACTGATCACCATGTCACAGAGCTGCGTTTCTACCGAGAAGCTATTTAAGTCAGAAATATGAAATACATTTCCATCTCTATCAGCTTCATGACCATCAATAGTCACTTGTAAACATAAAAATACAAAAGATATTCCAGTAATTGCATCTTCTGAGGCCATTGTATAAGCTAATGATGGTCCTACCTGCTGCAAACAGCTTGAAACAACATTTATTACATGTATTTAACATATGCATTAATTGTTTGGTTACAGTGTTGAGCATCCTATTAAGTTTCTATGGTATTTATTAGATAAATCATATTTGTCTTTTCACACAAATACTTAATTTTTTCATACAGTAATTTGATTAAAAGAAAAACATTTTTAAATTAATGATTCAAAGACAAGTTAAAAACATCAACATTTCAACAGTTTTTTGCTGAAGTTTGGTGGGTAATTAAATAAAATTAATGTTTATATTAACTATGAACACATTTGTTATTTAGTTGATTACATTACATTACATGTCACTTGTTAGACGCTTTTATCCAAAGCGACTTACATACTCAGTACTATGGACAATCCCCACAGGAGCCATTTGGGGTGACGTGTCTTCAGGGACACGACGACATGCTGACTGCAGTGGGACTCGAACTTGCTACCCTCTGTTTATCTTATACTCTTATAAAATACTGCTAATAAGTAAACATATGGTAAAACAAAGCAGGTAGCTGTATGGGAATTAATGAGGATACGGTTTTGAGAAAATAAATCAAAATAGGACAAGATAAGAAATAAGATATGAATGTGTTAATTGGTGAAATTCTTGTGCCACATATATAGCTCAACAATGACAGAAAAAAACATGAGAATTTCTAATAAAGATAACCCATGTGTGATGTACGTTATATGAATCAAATCAAGTAACCTCAGCTATACTTTTAATCTTAAAAGAGGCCACACATTTATTATGGTTGTCAATTAAACAAAAAATGCAAAAAGAAATTGCTCTCCTCTTGCAGATAAACAGTCAATATAACTGAGACTATAACAGCTTAACATCGACACCAAAGCAGTTGGTATGAATTTCAAAGCTTAGATAAAAAGTGTATAACTTTTTACAAATAATAATTAAAACATGAAATATCCAACTTCTAAAAAAGTTACGTTTCAAATCATGTTTTGTCTTTGATATAAGATGAGATAGAAGGCCGTACAGTTAGCATGTCTGTTAAAAAATCATTACCCCAGAAAGCTCTAATAAATACAAAAATAGGTAAGGCATGTGATTCTTGCATGTCTCAAATCAAGTTACTTTAAATAATCTTTACTATTAACTTAAATAAGATAAGAAGACCGTCATTAATACACAAATACAACAGCATTATTTGGCCTAAATTGTCCCTTGTTTCTCTCTCTCTCTCTCTCTCTCTTCCACTCCTCTTGCAGTGGCAGAGTCCATATAACAGCCATGGTAACAGCTTAACGTTGAATTAACAGCAGTCGGTGTAAACTTCGTGTAACCGAAGGCAGACGAGCGTGGAGACGGGCGTTCAGAAACCTTAGCAGCGGTGTTAAAACTCTGTCACATTCGTGGGATTGTGCCCTGCGTGACACAGATTCCTGACACAAATCCTCTGTTGGTGTCTCCATAAAAAGTGAAGAGCGCAGTCTGCAAACCAGGAATTTGGGGTGTTGCAGCGAGCAGCAGGAATTCACGGCTTGTCACAGTTCATCTCTGCAGGAGAATATGAGACACTGAATCCTCCACGCTCACTTGTTCCAGATCAGTTTAATTGCGTGGAAAGATGCAGCAATTCTGTAGAAATATTTCCCATAATTCATGCATTTATATCCGAAAAGTTGACACACATATAGATACTTAACATTTTTACAATACCTCATTATTGTCAAGGCTACATCTTACTTCATTATCTCACAGCTTGTTTTAAACCGTAATGTATCCTTAAACATCTCGTTTTTTTAATATGTTCATAATTCATAATTCCAGATGTAAGAGAAATGTCACTAAAGTGTATGGAAATTTGAGTGTCACAACTATAGCAGGCAAAACATACGTCCAATTTTTTAAAATTATAATACCAAGCAATTTATAGATTCTGCAATATACAATAAAACTGTAAGAGAATATAATATACAGTCGATACTGTATACTAAATATAATACACAGATAATAAATACAAAGGTGTGCGGTGATGTTTAAAACTATAGAGTTTAGTCGATTTAGCCACAATAGCATTCTGTGCTACTCCCTGTGTGTATTTAAGTAACTTATGCTGACTTTAATTGTTAAATTAGGGTAAAGTAATGTACATTACATTGTTGTTTATAACAGTTTATTAAAGTGAGTTAGGGTTAGTTTCCCCCCTCACATTCTCAGTGGCTCACTCCCAGCTAGAAATTGTTGGTTCTAAAAACATTCTTGAAATGCTTGGTAATAACCTTTTTTATTAGTTTTTTATAACATTGTTAGAACATTATGCCCTACTGTTCTTATTCAGCTGCAAGTTAGATTTTTTTATGTTGCCAGAATGAGTAGGATAACGTGCTTTATCGTTCCAATTTATCAGAAGTCTTCTTTTTTTTTTAAAAATGCGACCAGCAGCTAGTACAAGTCACTGTCGGTGTCACATGTACTCATACTTGCCAACCCTCCCGATTTTCGCGGGACTCCGGAGACTCCCGATTGCATTGCCCTCTCCCGGTTTCCTCCCGGGGTCATATTTCTCCCGCATTTCTCCCTTTCTGACAAAATCAGATTTACTCAGGACTGTTTCCACTCGGACTTGAATACAGCCACAATAAGCATGTTAATGTTAATCTGATACAGCTCCGGCAATCCCCCCCACCCCTCCCCGCGGTGGTTTTGAAATGCTCCCGATTTCTGAGGTCTCAAGGTTGGCAAGTATGCATGTACTGGAGGGGATCCAGAATCAGACTCGGAATCTGTTACGGTGTGCAGGAAGCAGGACCCAAATGCAGATTTAAGTGACAAAAATAATTCCTTTATTTCAAGGCTACAATATACAGAGACAGAACAGAACACTCACCGCAGACCAAGTCATTACACAAGACGAACCGACACTGACCACAGGAAGAGCCAAGACTAACTACAGGGAGGGGTAATCACAAGACGAGACACAGCCGGGCAGGGGAGGAGAAACACAAGGGCCACAGGTGAAAACAATCAGACAACTAGACACACCAGGGAAACTAACGACGGGAGGAAAAACACAGGGGAAAGGACCAGACAATATACCCAGAGGAAAACATGACAGGGAGAACAGTAAAACACCCAAACCAAGACATAGAAAACGTGACATAACACAATAATCGTAACAGAACCCCCCCCTCAAGGGACGGATTCCAGACGTCCCTAAAACACCAAAACAGTCCCATAAACGTCCAAAACCCCCCAAAAAAACAATGTCCAGCAGGGTGGGTGGAGGGGGTCCGGAGGAGGGACACAAAACTAGGGCCACCAGGGTGGGTGGAGGGGGTCAGGAGGACGGGTTTGGGCTGACAACCCAAGAGCACCGCGGAGGACCCGGAAGGGATCTCGGGCGGACGGCCCGGGGGCAAGGCAGAAGCCGAGAAGGGGGACTCGGGCGGACGGCCCGGGGGCAAGACAGAGTCCAAGGTGGGGGTTATGGAGGGGCAAAGGCCACCGTGGGCGAACTCAGGAGGCCGAGCATGAGGGCGAGGACCGCAGCAGGGAAAGTCAGGGGGCCGGGCCCGAGGGCGAAGACCAGACAGCTCCGGAGGCCGGGCAGGAAGGCGCTGACGGGACAGCGCCGGAGGCCGGGCAGGACCCGGTGTCGGAGCTGGTGGGACAGGCCTCGGCAGGATCCCCCACGGAAGAGGACCAGGATACGGGATTGGCAGGACCCCCGGCAGGAGAGCAGTCGGCGGGACCTCCAACGGGACAGGACATAGGGCTGGCAGGACCCCCGGCAGGAGAGTAGTCGGCAGGGCCTCCAACGGGACAGGACAAAGGATTGGCAGGACCCCCGGCAGGAGAGTAGACGGCGGGACCTCCAACGAGACAGGACAAAGGGTTGGCAGGACCTCCGGCAGGAGAGTAGTCGGCGGGGCCTCCAACTGCACAGGACAAAGGGTTGGCAGGACCCCCGGCAGGAGAGTAGTCGGCGGGACCTCCAACGAGACAGGACAAGGAGCTGGCAGGACCCCCGGCAGGAGAGTAGACGGCGGGACCTCCAACGGGACAGACATACAATTGGTAGGACCCCCGGCAGAGGAGTAGTCGACGGGGCCTCCAACGGGACAGGACATGGAGTTGGCAGGACCCCCAGCGGAACCTCCAACGGACCAGGACATTGGGTAGGGACTTGAGATGTGACTCGAGAGGAGACTCGAGAGGAGAACCAAGGGGGAACTCGAGACGTGACTCGAGAGGGGACTCGAGAGGAGACTCGAGAGGGGAACCAAGGGGGAACTCGAGAGGGGACTCGAGAGGGGAACTAGAGAAGGGACTAGAGAAGGGAACTCGAGAGGGGACTCGCGAGGGGAACTAGAGAGGGGACTCGAGGAGGGACTAGAGGAGGGACTAGAGGAGGGACTAAAGGAGGGACTAGAGGAGGGAACTGGAGAGGGGACTTGAGAGGAAACTGGAGAGGGGACTTGAGAGGGAACTGGAGAGGGGACTTGAGAGGAAACTGGAGAGGGGACTCGAGAGGAAACTTGAGATGGGACTGTGGCTGCTGGGGCCGGGACTGGGGCCGGAATTGAAGCCAGTATCCTGGCTGTAAGGTCCGGTTCAGAAGCCGGAAACATGGCTGTAAGGTCCGGTTCTGAAGCCGGAAACATGGCTGTATGATCCAGTTCTGAAGCCGGAAACATGGCTGTATGGTCCAGTTCTGAAGCCGGAAACATGGCTGTATGATCCAGTTCTGAAGCCGGAAACATAGCTGTATGATCCAGTTCTGAAGCCGGAAACATGGCTGTATGATCCAGTTCTGAAGCCGGAAACATGGCTGTATGATCCAGTTCTGAAGCCGGAAACATGGCAGTATGATTCAGTTCTGAAGCCGGAAACATAGCTGTATGATCCAGTTCTGAAGCCGGAAACATGGCTGTATGATCCAGCTCTGAAGCCGGAAACATGGCTGTATGATCCAGTTCTGAAGCTGGAAACATGGCTGTATGATCCAGTTCTGAAGCCGGAAACATGACTGCTAGGGGCTGAACTGGTTCTGGAACCCTGGCCCTTTGGGCTCGTGCTGCCAACCTGGCCTTGCGACTCCTTCCCTTAGCAGCCGCCTGTAGCATCAAAAAAGCTGAATCCGCTGGGTCCATTCTTGGTCGGTTCGTAATGTTACGGTGTGCAGGACCCAAATGCAGATTTAAGTGACAAAAATAATTCCTTTATTTCAAGGCTATAATATACAGAGACAGAACAGAACACTCACCGCAGACCAAGTCATTACACAAGACGAACCGACACTGAACACAGGAAGAGCCAAGACTAAATACAGGGAGGGGTAATCACAAGACGAGACACAGCCGGGCAGGGGAGGAGAAACACAAGGGCCACAGGTGAAAACAATCAGACTACTAGACACACCAGGGAAACTAACGACGGGAGGAAAAACACAGGGAAAAGGACCAGACAATATACCCAGAGGAAAACATGACAGGGAGAACAGTAAAACACCCAAACCAAGACATAGAAAACGTGACATAACACAATAATCGTAACAGAATCAGATGGTGAAAGTAACATTTGTTTATTAGAAAAAGGGAGCTGGGAGTGGAGGTTGGTTATGGCGGCAGTGGGAAACATTTGTTCCAGGGCGGAGAAGCCTGGCTGGTCTTGGGAGTGTGGAAGGCCTTGTATTCCTCCTGGGAGAGACATACAAATGAATGTAAGGCAAAAGCAGGCAAAGTTGTCAAAGAATATGCTGGTAAAAAGCTAGAGCGGCACGCAACAAACCGTTCACAGCAACAATCCGGCCTGGAATGAGTGCAGGCTGCAGGCTTTCATCGTGTGACTGATGAGCAGGTTGCAGGTGTGGTTGAGGGAGAGAGAGAGTCACACAGTAGAAACAAACACACAAACACTAACAGGGGTTTCAGGGACGGGCAGTGACAGTCGGTCCGTCCTTCTATATGTCTGTCGGTCTCAAATCTAAAGGGTGCAATAACGATTTTTCTCCAATATGCATAAACAGCGGACACTGTTTATTGGCAGCCCTCACAAACCACACACGGACAGATAGCTTATCGAACAGTTAGAACCAACATACGAGACACAACCTATATTCTTTCACACACACATACGGGTTTTGGGCCGAGGGCGACACCGTACTTCCGGTATCCGCTAGGGGTGTAACGGTACACGTACCCGTACCGAAATTATTCGGTACGGGCCCTTCGGTTCGGTACAGGTGTGTACCGAAGTGTACCGAACGAATATAACGTTAAACGTAAAAAAATTGAGAACGTGAACAACTTTTTGGAAGTAATCTCAGGTGCTGCGTCGCAGCATTCAGAGTAATTTGGTCACATTGGGTTCAACGCGTCATAGAGCGAGCAAGTCATTTCATTGGATGAGAGGCATACTATGAGAGCTGGTCAGAGGGATGCGTTCAAATGTAGTCAGTAATTTGAGGAACTGTCGAAAATTAATGGCGAACGCAGATAAAGTTGAGCTCGAAAATCCTCCAGCATCATTGAAGTCTCCGGTTTGGGAACATTTTGGTTTCGCAGTTACGTACAAGGATGAAGGACAAAGACAGGTGGACCGAACCAAAGCTGTTTGTCGGCATCGTTCAACTAAAATTGGTTACGCGGCTGGCAATACATCAAACTTGCACACTCTTGAAAAGGCATCACCCGAACGTGAATATCACCGGTACCAAAAGAAAAAAGACTGAAGTGCAAACCCAACTCCCACTAGCATGTAAGCCTCCGCCACTCGCAAAAAGATCAGACCGAGCCAAAGCTATTACAAACGCCAACTATCCTTATGTTGCCATGTTAGCAAAGCGCTACCTGGCTGTATCGGCTACCTCTGTCCCTAGAGAGGGTGTTCTCCACAGCAGGAGACATTGTTAGTGCCAGCAGATCTGCCCTTTCGGCAAGCAATGTGGACAAGTTAATTTTTCTTTAAAAAAACATGAAAATACAATGACAAGCAAGTCATAATGTCAAACTGGCTGCTTAGGTACTAGTACAGTACAGTTCAAATACAGATTATTTCAATTCATCGAAAAGCTGCACCTTAATGTTTATTTTATTATATTTTGTATTTATTTGAGTGAATATTCAGTTTAATAATAATTAAAAACCCAAAACTAATAGTTTATGTTTTGTGAGTACTAGTAGCCTACAGTAAAGTTCAAATACAGATTATTTCAGTTCATCGAAATGCTGCACCTTAATGTTTATTTTATTATATTTTGTATTTATTTGAGTGAATACATTATTCACAGTTTAATAATAATAAAAAATATATATATGTATATGTTTTGTTCTGTGAAAAAAAATTCTGCTGTACCGAAAACGTACCGAACCGAACCGTGACCAAAAAACCGAGGTACGTACCGAACCGAAATGTTTGTGAACCGTTACACCCCTAGTATCCGCCATTTCACACGAGGTGCAAGCAGAATATCATAGTCTATTGCCTTAATCAATATAGTCAACTCTAAAATACCACATATATGCATTGGCATGATAATATTATTGTGACAAGTGGGGTATTCACCTGGTGTTTCCAGAAGATAGACGTAGATGCTGCCAAAATCGACCGAAGGCCACTTTCGAGGGTCGTTTTTCCATACATCTGCAGGCAGTCTGTAAGGGCAATCGGACAACCCACACAGCTCTAGTTTACGCTGGTAACGACCTAGAGCACACCCCTCAAGTCCAGAGATGTAATCCGAAGACATGCAGCGATTTCTTCGGTCATTAATTCAGAAAAAAAACCTAGTGCGCTCTGCCTGGCTACTTTAGCTAGCTGTTTATATTAGCACCTCCAGGATATTAGCACCTCCAGGAAAATGGCGTATTTATATATATATATATATGGCGTGCGTTGCATTGTGGGTAGCTCGTGACGTCACTGTGTGTGGAAGAATAGTCAGAAAAAAGTGTGATTATTTTCTGATATTTTACACATATGATATTATGAATACTGTGGGCCTGCATACCTTAGTGTGATTATAAGTGCATGTGAGTGAATATTGGCATGCAAATTCGTTTTTCCTATTCGTTGTCTCAATGCGCTCATACATCTTAAGAAAGTTATCACCAAAAATGTTAATGTTTTTAGAGAACGTTATCCTAACTTTCAGAAGAACATTCTGGGAACCAAAATAAAACGTCCCGCTGAAAACATTCCTAGAATAATGAATGGTAACAAATATTTCTAGCTGGGAACTCTCACATGCCACCGCAAACATGCAATATCTGCTTACAGCTTATCACGTGCTTGTTTGTTTATTGCAAAAGGAAAATGTGGTGACATCAGATTTTTATTAAAACATCCTTTTCAAACAAATGCAACGAGTTTGTTTTTTAAAGCGCTCTAGAAATAAATCGACCATGACCGTGTTAATTTGCCATCACAGGAATCATCCATCCATCTTCTCCCGCTTATCCGTGGTCGGGTCGCGGGGGTAGCAGTTCCAGCAGAGAGCCCCAAACTTTCTTTTCCCTCACAGGAACGTTTTATAAAAAAAAGAATAACATCCTGAAAACATTTTCAGAATGTTGCTTGGAGAATGTTCTTAATTTGTTATCATGTAACAATGAGGGAATGTTTTATACAAGAACATCTTTAATGTGTTACTCCAACAACGTCCAAAACACATCCTTAGAATGTTGCAGGCAAAACGTTCCACCTTTGTTAACATATCACATTAAAGGAACGTTTTATAAAAAAACTTTCTGTCATCTCAGGCCTCAATAATATCCTCAAAACATCATCTGAATGTTGCAGTTAAAACGTTATGTCTTACTTAAAGGTGGGGTAGGTAATTTTGGAGAAACCAGCTCGAGTGCGCTAGAATTTGAAAATACACAGCCGGAAGAAATCTGCTACTTCCTTACAGAGCCCCTCCTCCAACACACACGAATGCGCACATGACCAATGAGGGCACGAGATAAGTTTGTGCCCAGATGGGAGGCTGACAGGCAGGTAGGCCATCCAGTTACTTTAGCCGGGCCGGCTCAGATGATTGGTCGTGCTTTTTACGGTACTACGGCTTCCACAGATGAGATATGTTTATGGATTTGTTGTCAAAGCACTTAAGATATTCATTGCTATCGGGATGTTAAGAGCATTCCATGGAATACAACAAAAAGTGTATCTCGAGCCGGTTTCTCAAACTTACCTACCCCACCTTAAAGGGATAGTGGAAATGGAACCTCAAATAGTTTCGTTTTAACTTATATACAAGCATAATTACGTACCAAAACAATCACACCTGATTAAAAAAATATAATAATTGCCTTACGCATGTTAGAAGCACTTTATTGCAGCTTCCCCGAAGTTTTTTAGAAACAAAATGTTTCTCAGCCTAACCGGAAGTGACGAAAACTCAGGAAGACGATACGATAACAAACCATGGCGTCTATGCAGAATGAACGTGGAAGGGCAAATATACCAGACAAAGAAGAAGGATTGTACGAGGTATCCAGTGATGATAGCGAGTCAGAAACATCCTCTCGGCTTTCCTACGAAAATATCGTTTTAGGAACTGAATCTGAATCCGGTTCAGTAAGCGACGATGGTGACAATATTGAGCCAGACGATGGACCATTACGTCCTTATTTGTTCGAGCCCGAGCCCGAGGTGATGGTTCACGGCATGGGCAATGGCGAGGATGACCAGGACCAGGCGCCAGATGATGCACCCCTACGCACAAATAATCTTGACTGGTAGGTCCCTAAGCATAGCTCACGCATCTTAAGATCACCTGTAGCCTTTACAAATATTAATCATTGTTAACCAGTTAAGGCCGAAGGTCCCCCCAGTGGACCCCTCCCACAGTTTTTTTTCTC
The DNA here is from genome assembly GCF_902827175.1 of Gymnodraco acuticeps. NCBI lineage: Eukaryota > Metazoa > Chordata > Actinopteri > Perciformes > Bathydraconidae > Gymnodraco > Gymnodraco acuticeps. Next base: position 160,753 of record NW_022991530.1, read on the forward strand.
TCACATGTCTCAGGGCTTCTTAACATTTATGAAACTATTAATGTTTCATACCCTTTTAAAGGTAAGAAACTCCGCTAACTGACAATAAGAACAATTGTTAGCTAGAAAAAAACACAAGAGTAATACCAAGCCTTTGAATTAGCATTGAGCGAAACAATGCTAACTAATGCTAACGCTTTTTTACACACAACACACGGTAGAAATGCCCTTATTACTATCTTAACTGCACAAACAAGATATACGATTTAAAGCTGAGACTCCACAGATTCCACACATGTAATGTCATCACTGTAAGACCTCGAATTCCTGGAGCTATCAGCCAGAAAAGAGAAAGTAAACAACATCCGGTTCCAAAAATATTACAATAATTACGTCTTACATTTTTTGATTTGTGATCAAAAGTTGTGTTCAACGGAATAAAAACGCATCTCAAGGTTAATCCAATGTCGTTGTGTCACGTAGAATTTTTCTGTCGCACTACAGCCATACAAAACACATCTATTCACCATAATAAAGGTCGGCTATTCACATGCAAATGCTATTGAATGTCCGCCATTGTTTGTGCCCGTCTTCCTGAGCTCTCGTCATCACCCGAAGATTCCCGAAGTATTTCGTTTCATTGAGAGGGCGCAGTAAAATTGAAAATAAAATGAAACTAGGCGGATGAAATTAAAAAAAATTGTTTAATATGCTTCTTTTTAATAAAAATACATAAGTTAAACCCAAAATTCGCGGATTTCCACTATCCCTTTAAACCTTGTAGGAACATTATTTGAAATAATAAACATCCTAAAAAGGTTATTTGAACATCAGATTAAAACGCTTCTTTAAAACATTATTAGAACGTGTAGGCAGAGTTGGGAGTAACGCGTTACTGTAATATTCTTACCTTTGTCGGTAACGGAGTCGTGTAACGCGTTACTTTTTTAATTCAGTAATCGCACTACAGTTACTAACATTGCCCCGACACGCGTTACTTCGTTACTTTTATAAAATAATCACACTCACTGACAGACAAGAGGGGTTTCCGCCGCAGGTTTATATACATGTAGGCCTATGTAATCTGCGCGATTTGCGAGACCACATCTCCACGTGCAGTGCTGCATAAACATGGCTGAGTCTTTTCATCTGTAAACTCCCTCAACGGGGCCGCTCGCTCTCTTTTGTTGATCGCCCTCTCACGGGTGAACAGTTCAATGTCCCGCTTCATTGTAGGAATTCTGCCATGTCTCTACCACTTTAGTTTGACCATCTCTGTTACTAAGTTATGGAATACTAAATACATAAGTAATTAGATACCTTACCGTTATGCGCTCATAAAGAATGATAAGAATAATGCGTCTTGAACTGGTTTCATTACTTAGTGTCTTGACGTTTCACAGACTGTGAGCTTGTTGTGGTAGGCTGGTAGCCTATTTTAGAGCATATACAAAGAAAGACTTGTGTTAAGTCTTCCTTAATGCAATAGTAATTGGGGGTGCAAGTGGAGTCTCACAGAGGCAAAACTGTGGCGCGCTTACACTGTAGGTGCGCCGCAGTCTGCGTGATCTGCCTGTAGGGAGGGGCGGGCAGGCCCTGCGAGTAAAGTAACGAGTAAAGTAACGAATAAAGTAACGAGTTACTTTATGCAGAGAGTAACGAAGTAGTGTAATATATTACTTTTTTTTTAAAGTAATATGTAATATGTAATATATTACTTTTTTTTAGTAACGACCACATCTCTGCCTGTAGGTAATGTTAGCCAAAGTTGTGAGAACATTCCCCGCTAGCTGGGCCGTCAAACAGCTAACGAGCTAGCAGTAGCAGCAAGATAGCTAGCTGTTAGCTAGCTGCTAGCTAGCCCTACCACATCAAAACAAAACAGGAACAAAGTGGCTTTAATTGATTGGATTGTTTGAATCAAGTGTGACATTGACAATTGGTTTCAACGCTATGTCTGGTTACTGGTGCTAAAAAGTTATTAATATTTAAATTGTTATGCTTTTTTAACAAATGCTAGAATGTCTCGCATAAATAAAACGTTTTACTGGATAAATGTTTCTTTCTATGCTTCTGGGTGTTATTGAGGCTTAAGAAGTATGTAAGTTAGCTTCGTTTGAGTTCAGTTGAGTTAGATGTATTTCAGTTAAAGCTTTGGTAGGTTGTAAACGTGTTAAAAGTTATCCAACTGAAAATCCCAAATCCCATCTTTTCAAATGAAAGTAGCTGGAAACACTAGCTCCAAATGTCACTAAATGTATTGGAACATTTGTCAACAATTATCCTTAAAATCTTCCTCCAAGCCACTTATGAACATTAACAACAAACATGGATTTTGATAGCGATGGCAGCTGTCGAGGAAACAGCTTCGGGAAAAGTTTTAAAAATAGCATTTTACTTATTGATGTCAGAGTGTAAAGAGTATTTCAACAAATACAAACATATGTTTCTTAAACACACCACCCACTGTAGTTTCAATTTAAATTGGGTTTATTTAGGTTGAATTTGATTAAATTGAGTTAAATCAGCTAAATCGGAATTAGTAATTGTATTGTAACTTCAAAGACCATTATAAGAGCACAAAAAACATTAAAACAGAAGAAGGATAACTTTTGGACAATTATAACATAATTAACAAACATTACTTAGTCATTTAGGAACTTTTTATTTTCTTAGGGGGTCACTTGTGTCTGAGCTGAGGGCTTCAGGGTCTTCGCGGCTCCTTCTATTATTACCAACAGCCTCGTTGGTTTGTGTAACCCCACCTCCTGCTCATCAAGACCAACAGCTTATAAATAATCTCCTCGACCGCATAATCTCTTTAACTAAACACAGAGACATGATCCCCATGTTGATCTGGGTGCAAACATATTACAAAATCAAAGCTCAACTAATTGTTCGTTAAATCTTAAATGTTGTTCTTATTAAGTTATTATTGCTGCTATGTGCAATGGGTTTTTCTTGCTAATTGCCAGGGAAGAACAAACTCAAGGGTGTAGGTCAATTAACTTTGGTTTCTTAATTAAGTTAATCCTTTCAATGAGTGTGTAGTGGGGAAAGCTGTAATGTTAAGAACAACACCTATGGGTGCTGATGGCTGGGTTATCAGCAGGAGTCATAATTTTAATTATTATATTGAAGCTTCGGCAGCTGGATCAGGTTTCAACTCACTATTTCGAAGGGACTTGTGTGTGTGTGTGTGTGTGTGTGTGTGTGTGTGTGTGTGTGTGTGTGTGTGTGTGTGTGTGTGTGTGTGTGTGTGTGTGTGTGTGTGTGTGTGTGTGTGTGTGTGTGTGTGTGTGTGTGTGTGTGTGTGTGTGTGTGGGGGTGTGTGTGGGTGTGTGTGGGTGGGTGTAGGTCCTGTGACCGGCAACAAGACTCTTCTGTCATCCGACGACCATCTTGCAGTGTTTAGGGATGAGGTCAGACTCCCTTTTTCTGTGTGTGTGTGTGTGTGTGTGTGTGTGTGTGTGTGTGTGTGTGTGTGTGTGTGTGTGTGTGTGTGTGTGTGTGTGTGTGTGTGTGTGAGAACGAGAGAGAGAGAGAGAGAGAGAGAGAGACACCTGCCTCCAGTGTGACAGCTCTATGAGCGTCCTCATGAATCACTAGTCATGTGGTTGCCCTCATCTCATGTACCCGAGTTAGAGTTAGATATGTCCCTGAAATCTGGCCGTGTGTGTGTGTGTGTGTGTGTGTGTGTGTGTGTGTGTGTGTGTGTGTGTGTGTGTGTGTGTGTGTGTGTGTGTGTGTGTGTGTTACAGAGAGAGACATAGACAGGCAGAGGTCAGGTCAAGGTTAGGGTACAACTCTTATTTCATACGTCCATTTAACACACTGTCACATTAAATGGGAACTGTTGATTTCTTACTCATATAAAAACTGTCCAATGCCATATCTATGTCTCTGCGTCACGAAATCAACGTGACATTATATCAGGCCTTGAAGGAATTGGGAGTGAATACATTGTGAAACTTTTGAAGGGTTCACATACTGTATATGTCATGTTCCTTTAACATATTGAAGATGGATGAAAGACATGGATAGCTGCAATCCATGGGCAGATTTCACTTACAGAACAGTATATGTAGTTCAGGGATATGTCATTTGTATCTGTCTGAGTCTGGCTTTTATCACGTTGGATTCAAGGCAGTGCTTTTTTTTAACCCCTTGTTGCGTTGACTTGAAGTCTTTTGCTATTCTAGCTTATATTTTTAAATACAGGCTTGGGAGTGGGAGGGTTACTTTAAAAATATAATACTTCACAATTACTAGTTAATTGTCAAAAGAGGCCCTATTATGCCTTTTGAGGATGTCCCTTTCCTGTAGTGTGTATGGTTTTGTGCATGTAAATGGTCTGCAAAGGCTAAAATGTCTGTGTTTTATCTCTTAGCGATTCACCAATCACAACAGAGCCGGCCAGCTAACCAATCAGAGCAGACTGGGCTCTGGTTTCAGACAGAGGGTTAAAAGAGGTGCTGCAGCACAGGCAGTATGAGAACAATAAAGAGCTTTTTGAGCATTAAAGCGTGGAGACATGTAGAGACACTACATACTGATATACACCTGAACATCAGCAGGAGAGGACTCTTTAAAGTAGAGACACTACATACTGATATACACCTGAACATCAGCAGGAGAGGACTCTTTAAAGTAGAGACACTACATACTGATATACACCTGAACATCAGCAGGAGAGGACTCTTTAAAGTAGAGACACTACATACTGATATACACCTGAACATCAGCAGGAGAGGACTCTTTAAAGTAGAGACACTACATACTGATATACACCTGAACATCAGCAGGATAGGACTCTTTAAAGTAGAGACACTACATACTGATATACACCTGAACATCAGCAGGAGAGGACTCTTTAAAGTACAGACACTACATACTGATATACACCTGAACATCAGCAGGAGAGGACTCTTTAAAGTAGAGACACTACATACTGATATACACCTGAACATCAGCAGGAGAGGACTCTTTAAAGTAGAGACACTACATACTGATATACACCTGAACATCAGCAGGAGAGGACTCTTTAAAGTAGAGACACTACATACTGATATACACCTGAACATCAGCAGGATAGGACTCTTTAAAGTAGAGACACTACATACTGATATACACCTGAACATCAGCAGGAGAGGACTCTTTAAAGTAGAGACACTACATACTGATATACACCTGAACATCAGCAGGAGAGGACTCTTTAAAGTAGAGACACTACATACTGATATACACCTGAACATCAGCAGGAGAGGACTCTTTAAAGTAGAGACACTACATACTGATATACACCTGAACATCAGCAGGAGAGGACTCTTTAAAGTAGAGACACTACATACTGATATACACCTGAACATCAGCAGGAGAGGACTCTTTAAAGTAGAGACACTACATACTGATATACACCTGAACATCAGGAGGAGAGGACTCTTTAAAGTAGAGACACTACATACTGATATACACCTGAACATCAGCAGGAGAGGACTCTTTAAAGTAGAGGCACTATATACTGATATACACCTGAACATCAGCAGGAGAGCACTCTTTAAAGTAGAGACACTACATACTGATATACACCTGAACATCAGCAGGAGAGGACTCTTTAAAGTAGAGACACTACATACTGATATACACCTGAACATCAGCAGGAGAGGACTCTTTAAAGTAGAGACACTACATACTGATATACACCTGAACATCAGCAAGAGAGGACTCTTTAAAGTAGAGACACTACATACTGATATACACCTGAACATCAGCAGGAGAGGACTCTTTAAAGTAGAGACACTACATACTGATATACACCTGAACATCAGCAAGAGAGGACTCTTTAAAGTAGAGACACTACATACTGATATACACCTGAACATCAGCAGGAGAGGACTCTTTAAAGTAGAGACACTACATACTGATATACACCTGAACATCAGCAGGAGAGGACTCTTTAAAGTAGAGACACTACATACTGATATACACCTGAACATCAGCAGGAGAGGACTCTTTAAAGTAGAGACACTACATACTGATAAACACCTGAACATCAGCAGGAGAGGACTCTTTGAAGTAGAGACACTACATACTGATATACACCTGAACATCAGCAGGAGAGGACTCTTTAAAGTAGAGACACTACATACTGATATACACCTGAACATCAGCAGGAGAGGACTCTTTAAAGGAGAGACACTACATACTGATATACACCTGAACATCAGCAGGAGAGGACTCTTTAAAGTAGAGACACTACATACTGATATACACCTGAACATCAGCAGGAGAGGACTCTTTAAAGTAGAGACACTACATACTGATATACACCTGAACATCATCAGGAGAGGACTCTTTAAAGTAGAGACACTACATACTGATATACACCTGAACATCAGCAGGAGAGGACTCTTTAAAGTAGAGACACTACATACTGATATACATCTGAGAGAGAGAGAGATGAGAGAGAGAGAGAGAGAGAGAGTATACTTGAGTGCAAGCTCAGATACAATTTTTCATCTCTCACACACAAACACACACACACACACACACACACACACACACACACACACACACACACACACACACACACACACACACACACACACACACACACATAAATACATTCTTACGGTATAAAAGAAACAAACTATTCACCACAGTCAAGCCCATCTCCCTCATAGAAAAGACGATATAAAAGACTTCAGAGGCCTCTTTTATTTATTTTTTATTTTTATATTTATTTGACAGGGACAGTGCACATTGATTGACATTTCTGTAAATGCGCCAGAGTTAGCCAACAGGCTATTTTTCGTCTGTAGTCCCTTGACAGATGTTGAAAGTCATCCTAAAAACAAAAATTCACTTCAAATAACAGGTAAATACAATCAGTAAAACAACATTCAACAGAGATGCTTATATTATGATAAAAGCATATATAAAAACAAAACTAAAATACATATTCACAAAGTAGACAGATAGCAACAGGTCAAGGCAAAACAGAGCGTTGTAAAGTGCAAATTGTGTCAGTGTTGACAGAGCTGACTTTCCACTAACCATGTTTTTAAGTTAGATTGAAATCTAAGGTCTAAATCTAAAGGATGTTCCAGGCACGTCCAGCTGGGAAGAGACCAAGGGGTAGACCTAGGACCAGGTGGAGGGATTATATCTCTTCGCTGGCCTGGGAGCGCCTTGGGATCTCCCAGTCAGAGCTGGTTGATGTGGGGAAAGGAAAGTTTGGGGCTCTCTGCTGGAACTGCTACCCCCGCAACCCTCCCACGGATAAGCGGGAGAAGATGGATGGATGGATGGATTTAAATAAACTGCAGGTGTTTTGTTCTCTAATCTTTACTGGGATTGAGTTCCACTGTTGTGCAGCTTTAAAAGAAAGAGAAGCTGAATGAACTCTTCCTTAATGGAACAACGCAGTCTCCTCTTGTTGCAGCTCTTGTTGACCTAGTTACAGGTGTGCGTATGGTGATCACATGTCTGAGCGGAGGTGAGGTAAGGCCGTGTATTATTTTGTACATGAGGCAAGTATTTGCATATCTCATTACATTTTCCCAGCTCAACAAGTTCTATTTTGTGAGTATTGGGCAATGATGAGAATAAACTGATTTCTTATCTACTATTTTAAGTGTTTGTTTGTATAATGATTCCAGGGGTTTAAGAGTGGTTGTGCAGGCATGTGACCAGGTTGTTAAGCAGTAGGTGATATGAGATAGAACCATAGAGTGCATGTACATCAGAGCCGCCTCTGTTGACATGCAGTTCCTGGTAAACCTCAAATTGAACAGACTGAATTTGACCTTTTTCACCTGAGCCTTAAAATTGAGTCTTGAATCAATTAAGACCCCCAGGTATTTGTACGGTGAGACCACCTGTAGCCTCTCCCCGGACACAAACACATCTGGCTCAACGCAGGAAGACTTGGTTTTGGTGAAGAACATACATACAGTATTACTGACATTACAGCATTGCTGTCTACAACAGCTTCTGACTTGGCTTCTGACTTGGCTCACCTTGGCAAGACCAAAAGACGTTAATAAGACTCATAATTGCATCCTTAGCTGCACCTCAATAGCTGCTTCATCTCATCAAAGTCGAATTTAATTTCCAAGTTTAAATCACGGGACTCTGATTCCTCATTTGTTTTGCCTTTTACGGCCTTGTCTTAGAAAAATACTTCGCAGTTAGTGTGCAGTTAGCGTATAAATGATTTATTTACGCTGCTTTTGATAAAACTCATATTATAAGAAAATTGAAGAGAAGTGTTTTTCTCATTCTTAATGGGACTTGTAAACTAAAAACGTTGTAGTTTCAAGCAAATCTCCTCATTGCAAAGGATATAATAATGCATTAGCTTGCCCTTCATTTTATATATTTTCTCATTAAAAAGGTGTTTTTCTTTTAAGTTCATAATGGGAAAAATGTCAGCAAGAAAGAATATAATACTCCAACAATCTTCATTTAATGCAGTTTTTCTCATTGAGAAAGATTTCCTCAGTCTCTCCCTTTGCACAAAAAGGAAAGGACACAAATACCACAAAAGTGTTTTTGAGACAGTGGAAAATAAAAGTTGTAGAAAAAGAGAAAAGTAACTATTCTTTGATCACAATGTGCCATTTACACCCTGCATATTCAGCACTTAAACACTTCCACGGTAAAAGTTCAGGGCTGTTCTTTGTGTGCTTTATAACGTGAGAAAAGTGTCCACGTCTCGAAGCTCTTCATATAAAACAGGAAAAATGTTTTCTATAAAATGTGATACAATAGTCAGTTCTGCAGTGTGTGTGTGTGTGTGTGTGTGTGTGTGTGTGTGTGTGTGTGTGTGTGTGTGTGTGTGTGTGTGTGTGTATATGTGTGTGTGTGTGTGTGTGTGTGTGTGTGTGTGTGTGTGTGTGTGTGTGTGTGTGTGTATTTAGTGGATAGCCTATAATCTACTATAGAGAGGCGAAGTCCCTCCCTTTCCGGGGAGCTCCATGGGACCTTATTTCAGAAAAGTATGTATTGAAGTCAATGGAGAGAGAAAGATTATCTTTCGATCCCGTTTGAATTGTGCCACGAATTACACACATGATGTTTGTCAATTTAAGTCAAACAAATTACAATGTGTCGTAAAAATGTGAAGTAACACTTTTTGTTGTGTGAAACCACTCAATGAGCTACATCTCCCGTCTCGCACCACACACCATCACGTCACGTTGAAGCATTTCACTTCTTTCTTTCAGAACGAGGCGGAAAGTATTAAAAGAGGTGAAAATCACTCCAAGTCTGGGCACGTTGAGAGCTGTGCATACACACAAGGGGAGTTAGTCGGTTCCTAAGAGCCAGCATGCGGGACCGGGACTCTGGGATTTGTAGTCTTTCTAGTTGCGTATTTTTCATAGTCTTATATTTCAACAGTTTTACGAAATAATTTTTTAAGATTGACAAACATCAGATGTGTAATTCGTGGCACAATTCAAACGGGATCGAAAGATACGTTTTCTCTCTACATTGAGTTCAATACATAATTTTTCGAAATAAGGTCCCATGGGGCGGAAGTAGATGGGCGTGACTTCGCCACTCTATTGTGTTACTCATGTTTCATGTTGAACCACAAAACCAAAACATCAGCCGTTAGCTGTTAGCCCTCAAGCTCACATATCTGTTCAGAAACTAGACAAAAGTTAAACAAGTACAAACCACAGACTGTCTGTGTCATGGTGAATACAGTCCCCGGTTTATTTATGTCTGTAGGCCGTTGTTGTGAGCGTGGACGGTCAGAGCATATACTGCGTTAGCCTAGCCGATCTCCATTCAGAAAACACGCATTTTAAAGGGTGTTTCGCCTGCCGTCTCTCTGCAGACTTGTCAAAGCATTAATTCATGGTCTTTACTAACCGGTATCAGTATGTTGTTACTTCGGCATCATTTTGAAACGTGTATTACAATTAAATCACAGTAAAATATGTTCGTTTTGTTGTAGTTGTAGCCCCCCAGCGCATCTTGTTTGAATGATGTAAACACAGCTGACAGCCGCGGTGAAACTCGAGCATTTAGAGCGAAGCGAATATTCGCATCACGTCCGGTGTGAACGCAGCATTAGAGAAACTCCTTCCATAGGAAACATTGTGATTTTAGCCTTAACAGACCATTTACATGCAGAAAAACCTATACCACACTACAGGAAAGGCAAAATAGCATAAGAGGGCCTCTTTAAACACTCTTTAAAATCCACTTGAGTCTCTCTTCTTCAATCATCACCTAGTAGTTTGACCAGGCCAAGCTCTAGCATATCCACAAACAATTCTTTAAAGATGAACTTCCACTAAAGCTTAAAGTAAACTAAAGGATTGAGGGGACACTTGTACTGTACAGGTATGATGATCATATGAATGTAAGAATAAGAGGGTATTCACTTATTCAGTCCAAGGGCGGCCCTGCTATTGTTTAACCTCTAAGTAATTACATTTCATATATTTTAGAATTGACAGGAATTATACAGATTATAATTAAGTATTTAAATAAAATCAAATAGATTTAAATGTTTAAAAATAAACTCCATGATTCATTTCTGTGAGTGAGTCCTGTTGTTCACGGGCTTTCACATGAATGGCAGACAATCCTTTTTGTGAAGCCTCGTCCCCTGAACCTGAGCAAATGTTTTCCCTTTCTGAATGCCACTTAATGCACCCGAAAGACATCTCAGCCTGCCCTTGTTATGGACATTGAACCGGTGATGGGAAACCTTTTTTTTACTGATGATTTCTTTTTTTCTTTATTATTCGTCCTTGAGCGAACAACAGCCATGTTTTCTGCACATCTCTGAAGAGAGGGTACTTGTTGACACTTACTGTAAAGGAAGAAGCATCATCTTTGAGTTGCATTGAATAAATATCTGGGAAAAAAACACCAGCTTGCCTTCAACCGATGCTCTCTACAGTGCGGAGACATTTACAGTATAAAAGTATTTTAAAATCATCGTTTTAATAAAAAAAAACATTAAAGGTCCCATGACATGGCCATTTCTACTGATCATATTTCCATTGTTCAATGTTCCAAACTCACATTGATTTCTCATACAGCATCTCTGTATAGTATGTGTATTCACTCTCTGTCCTAAACGGCTTGTTGGAGCTCCTGCCCCCCCCCCCTCCCTGTAAGCCCACTGTGCTCTGATTGGTCAACTCGCCCACTCTGTTCTGATGAGTCCTCCACCGTTACAGCGGAACATCAGTGATTATGTGTTACAATGGCGTTTTTTAGCAACCAGAAAATGACACCAGTAATGACAAACGGATGAGAATGCTGCGAGGGGTCTGGGTGCCGTGTTGGCGGGACGTTGCGCGGCTCGCTGCTGTGAGGAGCGGACAGTGTGAGCTGGGTTCATTTTCTGTTTGCTGCGTGGGATCTGCGAGACAGCGAGACATCGCAAATGGACGCGGGAAGGGGGGGGGGGGTGCTGAGGGGGCTGCAACACCCCCATCTGTGAGGCTCTAATAACCGGAAAAGCATGACATGGGACCTTTAAATATGGTCTAGTCATCAGCAAATCTTCACATTTGTTTTTTCAGGAAAATTGACAATTATCGGGATATTTGCCAATTAATTTCTGTCAATCGACTAATTGATTAATCGGCTAATTGTTTCAGCAGTAAGGAGAGAGGTTGGGCAGTTAAATTGTTAAGCTCTTTGTATGTTTTGTGTGCTACCATTTAATTTGGAGAGTGACTAAAGTTGTCGGATAAATGCAGTGAAATACAAAAAATATATATCCAACGTTTTTACTTTTTAAAACATTTTTCTTTTGCTTCTTAGAAGTTAAATATTCCGTAATCTACATAATTACACTCCTTTTTCCAAATTGCCCTCTGTGGCTAAGGTCTATGTGAAGATTTTCTCTTTTTAAGTCATTTCATTTATGACTTTCACCTTCTTTAGGAAGAAAATTCAAGGTTCACTCACTGCCGACCTCCTGATTACTGCTCACAAATTACCTGCATGTATTAAGGAGCATGAAACCTTCAGACGTTTTCATTTATCAATCAGAGATTTCCATAAGGCTGATTCAGTCGTATTAAAAATCATAGTTATGATGGAAAATTACATGTTTGGGGTACAGGGGTTTTCCCTTTCCTGTTGTGTGTTAAATGTGTGCAATGGTCTGCAAAGGCTAACAAATAGTGTCTCTCGGATCCCTGATTATTTTATATATAAAAGTACATTATTGTATTCCCCATCTTCACATCATTACCGTAACTTTCACTCTTGTAAAATCCCCAATTATAGATCCTGGATGGGAATTTCTACTCGGAGATATTATATTTAACTTTCTGTTCTGTGTGTGTGTGTGTGTGTGTGTGTGTGTGTGTGTGTGTGTGTGTGTGTGTGTGTGTGTGTGTGTGTGTGTGTGTGTGTGTGTGTGTGTGTGTTCTGCGCTTGAATAAAGGAATATTCTGTATTTTCTGTATTGTCGTCTTCCTCCTCTCCTTCTTCTCTGACCTTCTATTGTGAGTTGCTTGGAGACTGACAGAAAAGAGGCGATGTGTCAGTGGGACCCTTTATACTCTCTCCTCTCCCCCCCCCATCCTCCATCATCCTCCCCCATTTACCTCCAGTTCCTCATCTCTCTCCCCCCATCATGTCTGTCTCTCTGTCTTTGTCTCTGTCTTTCCCTTCAGATATCAAACACGCTCTCACTGTCCTCTTGTATTCACCGCACCGAGTCATCCTCCCATACAATGTTGGTGCTGTCTGGGTAATAGGGTACACACACACCACACACACACACACAACGCACACACACACAACACACACACACACACACACACACACACACACACACACACACACACACACACACACACACACACACACCTTTTCTCTGCAGCTTTTCATTGTCCCCTCACTCCTTCGACATTGGCCTTGGGATGGATGTGTGTTTGCCCTGTGAAACATTTGATTTTTCGCCTACATGTGTGTGTTTTTCCACATGCAACAATCAGGCTAAATTGAATTGATCAACCCCCCTCCCCCTACCGTGAGTGTTTGTATACCAATACACCAGCTATAGCGCGATTTGATTGATTTCCATTTGTCTGTTGTCTGTTTTTTGCACCTGTGTTGCTGGGAGTGAATGGGAGGGGAATATGCCACATAGTGATCTTTCTCCTCTTAACAAGACAATTTATCAGGTGGCTCCTCGGTCCTTGGTGAGCGCGGGTCTTTTCATTACCCCGGCTTCTTTATCTGCCAATTCAAAGAAAACCTTCAACAGGAAAAAAAAGATAGAAAAAAGGGGGTAAATGACAAGAAAGGCTTCCTTTTCTTCAAAGCTGGACAATGAAAAGAGGGCTGATTCGTCTTTAATTAAAGGAAGATATAGCTAACGAGCCGCTGCTAATTAAGAGCATCCCGCGACAAGGATGCTAAGAAGAAATGTGTCTAGCATACGTTAAGCTGAAATGCAAGAAATGTTCATTAAATGCTTTGCTTTTGCCTTGCATAATTATTTTGTTTGTGTCGTTTGAATGACCTGCATGACTTCTTAGCTCCTGGGTGATGGAAATATTTCCCCCCAACAAGTGTCAAGTCCGTGTGTTTTTTTTCTGCAAAAGCCTCGAAGCCCGACACCTGGTAACGAGAATGTATCCGCTGCCCCTTTATGCCTTTATCCTCGAGACCCTTTCAGCTAATCAACGACAGGTTAGAGATAGCAAAAAAAAGCCATGAAAGCAAGAAACAGATGTAGAGAAGCATGGTAATTAAAATGGCTGTAATCAGGAATTCATGAATAATAAAAAAGAGCATCCTAATTAGTTTAGTGTATTCACAGCGGTGGATTGTCTTATCTGTTGCTCTACGAAGGTATTTTGAAGTCACTAAATGATAATATGGCAAAACAAATCATTAAAAGTCAGATATTAATAGGGTTGGAGGCTTAGTTTAA